>NC_090250.1:18766822-18786822 GCF_037325665.1 Littorina saxatilis | reverse complement strand
CAATAACTCAAAAAAAGAAAAAAAAAGTATCGAAGTGGTGGAATAGAGAAACAGCGCCCGAACGTGTGTGTGTGTGTGTGTGTGTGTGTGTGTGTGCGTGCGTGCGTGCGTGCGTGCATGCGTGCGTGCGTGTGTGTGTCTGTGTGTGTGTGTGTGTACGTGTGTTTGTGTGAACGCACAAAACAAATCTTTTCCGCAGAGAAAAAGACAGCCATTCATATCACATCCACGCATGGAAGAAAACCTGTGCGCACGAACAAAAAAGGCACCTCGGAAATGTTCCAAACATGAATTTGACGGCTTAATTCCGCACGGCTTTCCTCTTTCTATTTCATTTTTATATTCTTTCTTCTTCTCTCTTTTCGCTCTTTCTCTCATTTTTGTGTCCATTTTCCCATTTCGCTGGCGGTTGATAAAGAGAAGAGGTTCGTAGTTATTGCATCGCGAAACATTGCCTGGCGTGTTGCCGTATTGTTCGCAGTTATTGCAAATCATCCGTGCAGCGCTTTGAATCCCCGCTATAATCCTGCCGTCGAACGACGAGCATTATCATTTTCCATGCGCTGTGGATTGTCAAGGGGAGGGGGGCTGAGAGGTGGGGGGGGGTACTGGAGGGAGAAAGAGAGAGAGAGATATATAAAGAGGGGGAGGGAGGGAGGGAGGGAGAGAGAGAGAGGGAGGGAGGGATGGAGGGGGAGGGAGGGGGCGAGAGAGAGAGAGAGAGAGAGAGAGATCGGAAAAGGGAGGGAGAGAGAGAGAGATGCAAAACGTTTGAGAGAGAGAGAGAGAGAGAGAGAGAGAGGGAGGGGGGGGGGGAGAGAGAGAGAAAAGAGAGGGAGAGGCGAAAAGTTTGAAAGAGAGAGAGAGAGGAAAAAGCGAAAGAGAGAGACTGAGAGACATAGAGACAGTGAAAGAGAGAGAGAGAGAGAGAGAGAGAGAGAGAGAGAGAGAGAGAGAGGGGGGGGGGAGACAGAGACAAACAGAAAGACTGCAGAGAGACAGACTGAGAGCAATACGGAATATCCCCTTTCAAAGAGAGTGACAATGTGTAGGGCTACAAACACCACGCGCGGATTACGGATTGAAGTCATCCGGGCAGAAGGAAAACTGAGAAAACAGTTATTGTCTGACACATACAAAGAGTGACCAAAAGAAAACACGATAGCACAAACATTTATTCTCTGGCTATAAGAGGGAAAGCTCAGAATGACTTGAAAGGCCGAGAGGAAGAAATGAACGTAGGCCGGAATTCACATTCTTCTGGGGAAACATGAGTCTTTCCCATTTTCTTTAATGGGACTCGAATATAAAAGAGTGGGGGTGGGTGTGGGCAGAGATGGGGATGGAGGAAGAGAGGGAGAGAGAGAGAGGGAGAGAGAGAGAGAGAGAGAGGGAGAGAGAGAGAGGGAGAGAGAGAGAGAGACAGAAAGATAGAAAAGGAGAGGGGGGAGAGAGAGAGAGAGAGAGAGATACAGACTGACTGACAAACAGACAAACGGACAGACAGACAGACAGACAGACAGACAAGACAGACAGACAAATAGACAGAAAAACAGAAACACAGAAAGCATCAGAAAACGCGAGAGTAAACGAGCGTGCATAATTGTAAAAGGCAAAAAAATAATGCTCTGGCATCGGAAGCCATAAATATTCTGGCACGACGGGGCAAAATGATTTTTTTGCAGCGCTGTAAACTTGTCAGGTAGCGGTAGAAAGGGGGATCAAAGACGCCATCAAAGGCGATGACGTGAAGGAAAGGGGAGATTACTACCTCTCAATGCCAAGGCGGGCATCTCTCCTGCAAGACCTCCTTAAAATCCAGAACAATGCGTAGCAGCGCGACGTTAAAACTTGTGACAAAGATTTCATGCATTTTGTTATGGCTGCGGGAGCGTAAAACTCGGGACAAAGACGTAACGCATTAGGCCATGCAGGCTGCTGAAACGTGAAACCGCATGTCCACAGAGAATGCGAAACTTAAACGCAACGTCAAGTTCGGGGAAAAGCAAGAACGCGCTCATTTGGCAGAGGAACGTAACATCCAGTTCAAAGCTAGAAGTAACATTTAGTTCAAAGCTTGAACGAACTATACTTTAAAGGGGGTAGTTACATTCAGTTCAAAGCTAGAACGAACTACTTAACAGAGGAAACGTTACATTCAGTTCAAAGCTGGAACGAACTACATTGTTTGTTGGTCTTTTTACTTAAAATGAGAAGAAATGCCTATGCATCAGTAGGCCCCCCCAAAAAAAAGGTCTGTTTACGGTAACATAGGCCAAACAAATAGGGTCGGTAGGTCGGGATTTTTTTTTATTATTTTTTTTCCAAAAAAACATATTTTTACGTTATTTTTTTTTTCCCCAAATGCCAAAAAAAAGTCTAGGGTCGCGCGAAAAAAATAGGGTCGGTCGGGTTACCGTAAACAGACTATTGGTTTTTTTTTGCCTTACGTGTAAAGTGTGGGCATGGTCCGGAAAACAACACAACGCGTGAAACTTGAATAGACAACATGCGGTAACATTCCTTTATTCGCAAACAGCCTACACTTGCACACACGAGGCAATAATTTCAAGACTAAAATCTGGAAGCCACAAAATGCGAATAGAGATTTGTAATCTCAAGAGATTAATTACGTGTTACGAAACAGAAAGACAAAGAGAAAGAGAGGCAGAAAGACAAAGAGAATGAGAGGAAGAACTTTAAAATGTTTCCACCGTTAGCCCAACCGTATAAAACACCAACAGGAAATGGACGGGACATTGCTTGAGGAAGTAACCGACTCTGAAAAAAACCCCAAAAAAACCCCAAAAAACAGAGGAGACCTGTGCAAATCCAATCAGCTGCAAGATCGGAGATGTTCGAATCAAAGCCGTCACAAAATAGAGAACCGGTTAAACAAATCTGATCAGCTATAAGATCACAAGTTTAGTATCAGGGCTATCATGACCAAAATCATGCACCCCAGACTTTCAGTTCCCCACCGCTTTCTTTCTCCTGACCAGAACCCAAACCCAATCACAACATCAACAGAGAAACAACCACATTCAAATAAGCAAGAGCGACGGAGCGAAATAAACCGTGTACCCATTACAATCACCACGGAGACAAAGCTCGGATGGAAATCCACCCGGAAAAACAACACGCTCCTGTTGAAGTGAAGCAAATCCTGGAACGAGTGTTGCTCAAGCCCCGGGCTATGGCCCACGAGGAGAGATATAATCTGGCTAAACCTGATTCCGGCCGTCCTCACTGGAATAATATTTGTCCAAGTCTACCCACGCTAGTTTTGGGGACCCGTAATTCGAGTGTCAGTACGTTTGCGAAGAGTGGGTGAATGGTGTCCTGCTTGCAACGTATTGCCGCTTAGTTACCTTTGATGGTATTTTTTTTCTTATTTTTTCGTCCTTGGGCTGAAACTCCCACGTACACTCGTGTTTTTTTCACGTGTGGGTGTTTACGTGTTTGACCGTTTTTACCCCGCCTTTGAGGCAGCCATACGCCGCTTACGGCGGAGGCATGGATGGTAATTTGAAATCGATGACTGAAGTACAATCGTTATCTCTGTACGTCTGTCTGTCTCTTAATACCTGCTTGCGTGTCAAAGAGTATACTTTCTTTTAAGTGTTTTAGTAACAGTTAAGAAAATAGCCAGAAAAAAATAAAACATCGCGAGCCAGTGTAAGCCAAAGAAACTACACAAAAACAAGAAATTCCTTCGAGGTAGGAAAAACACCCCCGTTGGTCAAAGGGAAATAACCATTCTCACTGCACCCATTCTCACTGCCACCAACTGAGAAGGTTATTTCCCTTTGACCATGAATATGTTTCTCTATAAGTCGTTGTAGAATCTTAATCCACCAATAACTCCCTAACCGTGTGTTTGACTGGTCCCAATTTTTGTAAGGACCGTCTCAGGAATGTATAGAACCTGTTCACCAAGTTTGGTGACGATCGGTCCGTTCATTCTTGAGATCTATATGCGAACACAAACACACAAACACACAAACAAACACATCGACCGAAACCTATACACACCCCTATACCGGGGGTGTAAAGAGGGCAAGGACAAAGCACAGACCGCAACAAAGCAAGATAGAACTAGTTTACTTTAACAGTCGCTCGCAGGCATTAAAATGTCGGTGAAGCATGCGAACAAAGAAAAGTAAAAACAAAAAAAAAAAGAAGAAAAGACACAAAGAACTAAGAAACAACATTGAAAAGAAAACGAAAAAGTTGGGAGAAAGAAAAGAAAAACCAGAAAGAGAAAGAAAGAAAGAAAGAGAAACCCACTGAAAGAAATAAGCACCTATCATTACATTCACGACAAAAGATGGAAAATGACAGGTTTCCAAAGACACACCAAAACGCTCTAATTCCACCTACACTAAGGACATACAAAGCGCATGAAAGACGACTACAATTGACCACCTGTTGGGGGCAGTTTTACACTGGAACAAGTTTCTTTTAACAAAGACCAGCTGATGCATCCTTAACATATGTTTATACAACGAACAACACGGGTCGAACATGCAGTCATGCAGACGACATTTTGTAGGCAATTTCATTTCAGCCTAATCACTCAGAGTGTCAAATGCGCGTCATTCAAATAGTCCCTATTCTTTTACTTTATTCTTAGTCTCCGACTCGTCGGCACTATACTTGTCTCGTCTAAATATCGGACCCCATTGCTACGATTAAAACACAATAGCGTTTATATAGCTATTCTGACATTACATTCTGTGTTAAAATCATGTTTTTGTCAGCAGCAAGGACCAGAATGGTCCATGTCGTTGATTGCAGACGACGGTTCCCATTCCGCATGAAGCCACGGAAATAACCGAACATTGAAAAAACCCACGGACATGTATTACGGAGAAAACTCGGGATAACCGGATGTTTAGCATTACGTCAATATGCTAGGAATCATATGACGTCATGACGTATCAATACAATACAATACAATACAATAACTTTATTAATCTCTAAAAGAGAAATTACATTGCTGAGCGTTTGTGTCCGTAATAATAACATACATAAAACATTCAAAATAAACATTTGTTCTTTGTCCTGAGAAAATATAGCACATTGGTTATCACATAAGAAAGTATATTATATCATGCTTGCCTACGTAGATTGTATACATGTTCGAAAGTCTGACTGTTGTGAATTCGCGTGGTGAAGACTGCGGTAAATCTGTAGATGATAAGAAAACAAGGATTGTCTCAGAAGAAACGACTAAATGTTTCAGACCGGTAACTTCATTTCAACATTGCACTATATAATGGACGTTCTATGTGACAGGAGAGTTTGCTGATTTTGTGTTAAACATTGGAGAGATCGTCTGCTAGAATCAGAGATAGGTCGCTTCAGATTGCAGCTTCTGGAAATTTGCAAGGTTTGTTGCCTGTTAAAGAACTGGATTTTACACGTAATGTATGTCATGTACAGTAAGCAACAACAAAAACACACACAAAGCAAATGGCATCGTCTGTCGACTAGTCATACACGTCAGCCATTGTTGTTACAGTTTTGAGTCAACATTGTACGTATTCTTCCGCAACATGGTCCAATCGTCTGGGTTTGAAATGTTCTAAAAATAAATTCTAGTGTTGATTATTTTTTAGCCCTCTTTATTCTTACTTCGAATAATCCACGTGTGATTTTTGGGTTTAATCAAAGTAGTTCGTTCTAATTTCTCACTTGTCTAAAAATAATCAACTAGATTTAATCCACCCCTCGGTTGCATTGCAGGAGTTGTATAAAATAGCTTAAACAATGACAACTCGTTGATTACTGGAAAATAAACCACTCGTGGGTATTTGCAGCCGCTTGGTAATTCACTCGTGTGCCTCCGCACACTCGTGAATTACCAAGCGGCTGCAAATACCTACTCGTGGTTTATTTTCCAGTAATCAACTCGTGGTCATTGTTTAAGCTCTATGTTGACCCCCACCCCCACCCCGCCCTCTCGTCACTGAGCAATTCCTGTTATTACTGGGTATGTGTCTACCTTTGTCGTTGACATCTATCCGTGAAATCCACCCGTATGTCGTCCTGGCGACTTGCTGTGTGTGTGTGTGAGTGTGTGTGTGTGTGCATGCGTGCGTGCGTGCGTAGGTGTGTGTGCGTGTGTACGTGCGTGCATGCGTGTGTGTATGCGTGCGTGTGCGTGCGTGCGTGTGTGCGCGTGCGTGCATGCGTGTGTTTGTGCTTATTGTTGTTGCTTTGTTAAAATTCTTACAACTTTCGTAATACATATCTCCAGGGAAAGTTGTTCTTGTTCAATCAGAAGTTTTCTAATCCAGCGTAGAAAGTTCTTCGCCGGGTATTGTATTGCCTGTCGTTTGCAATGATCGTCTTTCCACGTTCCATGTTCACCTTTCAATCTTTAAAGAACCGTACGACTCTAAACTCGTTTGTAAATCAAGCATTCTGTGACATCCAAGGCGCAACGTACACAACCAAGCCTAACTGCACTCTCATCTTACAGTACAGAAAGATACAGAATCCACACACACACACACACACACACACACCCACACACACACCCACACACACACGCACACACACACACGCACGCACACGCACACGCACACACACCCACACACCCACACCCACACACGCACGCACACGCACACACACACACCCCCCCCCACACACAAACACACACACACACAACCACACGCACGCACGCACACACACACACACACACACACACACACACACACACACACACACGCGCGCGCGCGCAAGGGGGCTTAATTGATGAAACGATGAATAAATCACTACAAAAAGTATTCACATTCGGAAGATTAGTTCATTTCTGACGATTCTGTTACTTCTGTTACAAAACATCATGTGTAACTCGATTCACCCAACCTTTTGTTGAAAAGTTTAATATTGATATTTTCCCTTTACCAATTACACGGTGGGAATTTAATCTAGATTAATTTCTCGGATTGTCGAGAGGAAAAATGAGCACTGCGACATGTGAAACTCTATCATGTTTCATCATGCTGTTACAGAAAAAAAATGTGAAACATTAGCCAAACATATTTGTCTTGCTGCAGGTATGGCGATAGCAAATTGATCATGACATTATTTTGTTGTTGTTGTTGTTGTTGTTGTTGTTGTTGTTGTTGTTGTTGTTGGTGGTGGCGTTGTGTGCATGCGCGCATATATATATTTTTTTCATGTTATGTACACAAAAAATCGATTGCTGTCGATGAATAAATCTGACATAGGCTACGCACAATACGTATTAGAAATCAGTCGACAAAAAATCGATTGCTGTCGATGAATAAATCTAACATAGGCTACGCACAATACGTATCAGAAATCAGTCGACTTCGGCATTAAAAGAAATGATCTCAATTATTTTACTGATGTTAATAATCTTGATCAGAGAACGGTCTAAACTCCATTTGTACTTAGCAATAGTAAACAATGCGCAGAAAAGTTGACAGTGAAGAATAAGCCCACTCAGCCTCTGCTCAATTAAAAACTTTTGTTTTTGTTTTTATATCAGATACGCACAAACCTCAATAGAATGAAATCTCGATATCATTGTAACCATACTGAATTTAGGGGTAATTTTCATTCAGTGTCAAGTTTAAAAAAAAAAGGAGTCGCAGACGGCAATGGGTTATTTTCTTAATTCATTTAGCGTACTGCATCAAGTCCCCAGACAATTTTAGAGACGCGAAAAGAGAACGATTGCTTGCCAAAGTTCTTCTGACTCCCAGACAAAACCAATGCCAGAGTTAACACCAGGCGAAAAGTTATTTAGTTAAGATTTGCATATGAGACAGTGACAAAAGGTCAGGTGTCATGTCTACTGTCCCGAATGACACACGATTGCTGACATTTCACCATTGCCAAAAGAATAAACATATAAGAAATAGGTAGAACATGAATGTGAAAACTGACTTTGATTGTTGATCAGTATTTTCTATACCACTAACAAATAATCTACTTACGCATAGCTGTTTGGCAAATGTATGTTGCACGGGACACACTGACATGAAAGTGGAAGATGTTTTCCCTCTAGAGAAACTACATATCAAGTTACAATTTTTGTGCTCTTCCATTCCAGTTGGCAATCAATTGTTAACGCATGTTATTTGAAAAAATAGAACGAAAACAGATTAGATAGAATTAAAAATGTACTGGTGATGTCATTTGGGACATACTGACATGAAAACGTCACCTTTTGTCATTGTCTCATATCGGTGTGAAACAAATCATTCCTGACATCTTGCAGTCTTGGCACCCCGGACTACGCAGACGGCGCTCAGTGCCGAGAGAGTGCAAAGAAACTTAGATTTACTTACAATTTACATATCTGTGCGTTACTTATGAAACTCAGCGGTGCGCTGCTGGTACACCTCTATCTTGGCGTCATCTTGCAAGGGTGTGGAATTTTTAGAGCGGAAAAAGTGAAATTTATTTACAATTTACTTATCTCCCTGCTGCAGACAGACATACAGATACTTAAGAAAGAAAAATTCCGGCAAACAGACAGACAGACAGACAGACAGACAGATAGACAGACAGACAAAGACAGAAAGAGACAGACAGAGGGAGAGATCAAATCAAATTAAATCCCATTTTAATTTACGAGGGTTGTGGCAGACAGACAGACAGACAGACAGAAAGAGACAGACAGACAGAGAGAGAGAGAGAGAGAGAGAGAGAGAGAGAGAGAGAGAGCTAGAGAGAGAGAAATAGAGAGAGAGACAGACAGAGAGACAGACAGACAGACAGGCAGGCAGACAGACAGACAGACAGACAGACAGACAGACAGACAGAGATAATAAGAAGACAAAAATGAAACAAAAGCTTATACTCACAATTCGCATGATTAACTATATCCAAGATTCAAACAAACGCCGACACTATCCCGCACAGACACCCCGCAAAAAATGCACCACAATAATCTATCCAAAGAAATTACAAGAACTCGTGAAGAACTGGAATCTATCCACTTAAATATCAGAAGACAAGAAAAACCGGCGAGGAACAGCCACACACCTCTCTCTCCTACCACGTGTGTTAAATTCTCCAGACCAGTCGAATCGCAAAACTGAGTCGACAGAGCGAGGGGGTGGGGAGGAGAGGAGAGAGAGAGCGAGCAGTGTTTGGGAGGCCTGAGCGAGCATTGAGAAGGTATCGATAGCTGGGGCCACGCGTCGCTGATAGCGACAGTCTTCAGCGCTACCTTCGGTCCCCCATAGCACATAGGTAGCAGGCCGTGTTTTCTTGGGAAACAAAGACAGCAATAAGGAAAGAAAGAGAGAGAAAAAAAAGAGAAAAAAAAGAAAAGAAAAGAAAGAAAGTACAACACAAATTAAAGACAACACAAATATAAAAGAGAGAATGAAAAATGCGATGTTTCTTTGGCAACAAAGAAAGCGATAAAGAAAGATCGAAAGAAAGGACAACACACATTGAAAAGAGAGAATGTAAGAAATACTTAAGGAAGGAAAGCAACCTGGAAAAGTAACAGAACATTAAAAGAAGAAGAGAACATAATTAAACAAAGAAAAAGAGACAGGAAAGTAATTAAGATAGAAAATAAGTTTTTGTTCTAAATTTGCAAGCAAGCGTTAGACGTAGAAGTGTTCAGCAGCTCATCGTGCGCTGACACCCGTGTGACTACCGTGTGGCCACGGTAAAAGTAGGTCGCTGTTCATGGATATTCACATACTCGCACTTTTTAAACAATTAGAACAGATGATGAAAAGGACTGAATCTACACTGCGTTCTGTAGACTGTCACAATCAGAATCGCCAGTGCAATAAAAAAAAAACAACAACCCAGAATCAGTTTAGATATATTCTCCAACAATATTTCGTTAGCTTACTGTCGCGGACTTCTCCGGGGTGGTATCGACAACTAATGGATGACGACACGTGATATATTGTACGTAATATCATGTTATATTGCGCAGTGAGGTGTGTTTTTTCGATGTGTCTGCTTAAGAGCCATTATACAATATCAACCACAAAGGAAGAGCGAATTAGTAGGTCCCTTTTGGAGTAACGAAAAGAAACGAATGCTTTTCGATCATTTTGACGCCAGATTTCAGCTCTCGCAGTTTGCTGTGCCTGACCTTTTTGGCTGGAGTGCCTATATGTTCAGCTTCAGAGATCGATTTGGCATTTTGCAGTTGCTGCCACTGGCTTGATGTGCACCCGTGTGCGCCTTTCAGAATTCTTGGCTATTGAGACCCACAATTATCGAAAGTTAAAGCTCAAAGGATTTTGCTGTGCATTTTTCATTCAAATTCCAGTGATGTTTCTGAGTGAGAGAGAGAGAGAGAAAGAGAGAGAGAGAGAGAGAGAGAGAGAGAGAGAGAGAGAGAGAGAGAGAGGGGCGGTAGGGGTGGGGAGAGAGGGGGCATTGCAAGAGAGAGGGGGGAGAGAGAGGAAGAGAGAGGGAGAGACAGCGAGAGAGAGAGAGAGAGAGAGAGAGAGAGAGAGAGAGAGAGAGAGAGAGAGAGAGAGAAAGGAAGAAAGAAAGAAAGAAAGAAAGAGCGAGAGAGAGACAGATAGAGAAAAAGAGAGTGAGAACCAACTAACCTGTCTATAAGATCGATTCAACATTTTATACTCGTTGTCTGGTAGACTATTGTGCATGCACACGTTACGAGTGGAATTAGTCTTGGCCACCTATACCAATAATTATCGAAGATAAAGTTCGATCAGTGGCTTTGACTACCAAAATCTATTGAGACTTCCCGAACGATACTAAAAACAGGCAGAAAGACCAACGCAACATTGATTCTTCTCCTTCTAAGAACCTCGAAGAGTGCCTGTATTTGTCCAAAATCAGCCCGCCCCGCTTCTGCAGACCAAAGTCTTTCAGCTCTCTCACTGTTCAACCTTCTCAGCGGTATCGCCACTTCTCTCCCAGCTAATTGAATTTGAAAACTTTCCTCGCCGATATGACTCGGATTAGTCGTGATACGGGCTACAAATCTCCCATTAGGAGTTATCGTTCGTGTCATTGTGCGACTAGCGCGCAGTACGTCATCGTTTTATGTGGGCGTGACGCAATCAAGATATGCGCTATCGCCGGGCGGAATTTGCATGGCTTTCGGATGAGCTTGGGCCACGATAGTCGCTCGGCAAGCAGTTATTAATTTCTCCATAGCGACCCTGACAGAGTGCGATAGTCGCTCAGAAGTGAACAGAGAGGCAAAGAAAGATAAGACGCTACTGACAATGAGATTTGCGAAGGGGAGTGATCTCCCCTGTTCGCTGGCAGAGCTTTCTATCGAGCGACACACCTACGAGGATTTATTTGTTCTCTGGTTCAGAGTTTTTACATTGAACTTACACGCCTAAAAGAAATTCCCTCCTTAATCCTTGACTTGGGAGTGAGGCGGGTTCGTTCCAAATTTCAATCAATTCCACTGACGGTAGGTTTAACTTTGTGACGGCCAGGATAGTACTCCATTGTTAGTCGGTCCCTGTAAGTCGCAGCTGCCCGTCTTATCGATTTTAAATAGTCTAGAATTAGTCATGTGAGTGCCAGAAGATATCCGCACTAGAAGAACTGCAGCGTGAGGCTCCTGCGATGACCGGACACCTCCATTTAAAGGACATCTTCTGTTGTCCCTTTGTCTATCATCTTGACCAGAATATGTACCTGTCACGACAGGCCATCTGCAATGTAGAGATATTTTTTTGTCTGGTCTTAAGAGTGTCCTATCATCGCAGGTACCCCTATTGTCTCTTTTTTCCCCCTCACATAAAGTAATCACGACAGCGCAAAAAAGATACATCCCGATAGTATAGAGAGACCTAGCAGCGTTCGTCGGTCAGTGGTGGGGGTGGGTTTTTGACGTCAGAACTAGGCCGTTCGGAACACACTGAAATTGTGGCATAGCTGTGTACGGGCGTCATCTTGCTTCTTTAGTCTCTGTCAGCCAAAATAGTCATTCTAACTATACGGACTTCGTATGTACAGCTGCGATGGCAACACATTATAGCTTTGGGCAGTTGTTGACATCCATTCACAAATTATTCAAAATGTATCCCTCCCGCCTTGTCCACAGATAGGGTTTGTCGCAGTTGGCGTTAAAGAAAATCATACATTTTATTTTCCCACAGTGTGAAAGAAATACCGGCACAGTTGGCCTAGTGGTAAGGCGTCCGCCCCGTGATCGGGAGGTCGTGGGTTCGAACCCCGGCCGGGTCATACCTAAGACTTTAACATTGGCAATCTAGTGGCTGCTCCGCCTGGCGTCTGGCATTATGGGGTTAGTGCTAGGACTGGTTGGTCCGGTGTCAGAATAATGTGACTGGGTGAGACATGAAGCCTGTGCTGCGACTTCTGTCTTGTGTGTGGCGCACGTTATATGTCAAAGCAGCACCGCCCTGATATGGCCCTTCGTGGTCGGCTGGGCGTTAAGCAAACAAACAAACAAACAAACAAGTGTGAAAGAAGCTGGTCTGAATTTGACCCTAAACGGAGTTACCCTATTAATTTACAACATACGCAAACACATTCTCTCTCTCTCTCTCCCCCTATTTCCCTATCCCCCTATCTCTCTCTTTCTCTCTCTCCCTCCCTCCCTCTCTTAAATCTTATCCTTGTAAATCAATTTCAATTCAATTCAATTCTCTCTCTCTCGCTCTCTCTGTCTATCTATGTCTGCCTGTCTGTCTGTCTGTCTGTCTGTCTGTCTGTCTGTCTCTCTCTCTCTCTCTCTCTCTCTCTCTCTCTCTCTCCCTATCTCTCCCTATCTTCCCCTATCTCTCTCTCTCTCTTTCCCTCTCTCCCTCCCTCCCTCTCTTAAATCTTAATCCTTGTAAATCAATTTCAATTCAATTCAATTCTCTCTCTCTCGCTCTCTCTGTCTGTCTCTGTCTCTGTCTCTCTCTATCTCTCTCTCTCTTTTGTATAATAAATGTTCATTTATGTATAAAGTCGTCTATAAGGACGCCCCAACATATCTTATACAACTCTTCAAATCATCTCCGTCATATTATTCAAACACTCGAAATAACCTTGCCGTGCCATGCAAGGCCCCGCATCGATTTGTTTAAAACTAGTTTTTCTTATTCTGGTGCGTTCCTTTGGAATTCATTACCTGTAAATATCAGGTCATGTCTGTCATTATCTTCTTTTAAAAGACAGCTCCGAAAGCACCTCTCTAACGACTAAGTCGGTGTACAATTTGTGCGAGTGTGTGTGAGGGTGCGTAAAAGAGAAAATGTATAATATGCTTCCACAAGCACACTAATGTTTGTTATACTTTTCCCTACATGATTGTGTTTTATTTGATTTCTTTTTTTTATTCTTCATACTTGTTCTTTGTTTCATGTGTGTATTATAGTAGGGACTAGCTGTAAGAAAGGACCATATGGACCTAATGCTATCATCCCTCGGTAATAAAGTTTTCGAGTTCGAGTTCTCTCTCTCTCTCTCTCTCTCTCTCTCTCTCTCTCTCTCTCTCTCTCTCTCTCTCTCTCTCTCTCTCTCTCTCTCTCTCTCTCTCTCTCTCTCTCTCTCTCGCGCGCGCACCTTTTCCTGTCTCTCGTTTTCACAGGAGACTGATGAAAAAAAAAAGAAGTTAGAAGATGAAAAGGAAAAATAGAAAACAAAATTAAGCACCCACAACAACAGGATGAAAACGCGACAAATGAAAACAGAATCAAAACGCGACAAATAAAAAAACAAACATCAAATAATCCGCGACAAGTTAAGCTGAAATAAGTGGTCCCGTTTTACATAAATCCGAAGCATTAGATTGCAAAACATTCTTCGTTCTCTCTCTGTTTTATATTTTTTCCCCTCAAAATCTAAACAAACTGTCTGCATGTTTTTAGGAAAATAGCGCCGTGATTTCGCAAAATCTCACTCTCAACAGTTCTCTTTGATCTCTTAACTCCCAGACCTCCACACCCCCTCCAGCTACAAACATTGTCCTGCAGCTACAAACATTGTCCTCCAGCTACGAAGATTGTATCGGACTCATCAGAGTTCAGAGCCTCACACACGCGCCACACAATCGATGGAGCGGCACACCAACATTTTCAATCACCACGATGCAGTTTGTCCTCCCATCGACTCAAACTTGATTGCGCGTTCTGCACCGTCAAATAAGTTTGGAAAAGGAGCTGATGGTAGTTGTTTGGCGGGGAGAGGTGTGGTGGTTGAGGGGTTGGGGGTGGGGGTGGGGGGGGGGAGGGTGGTGGTCTGAAAAAAGGTGTTGGATAGGGGGAGTGGAGACAGGGTTTGTGACTGGGTGGATGAGTGGAGTGGGGATTAGTTTTAGGGGCTACAAATCTAATCCACATGGGTCAATAAGTTTGGAAAAGGAGCTGATGGTAGGTGTTTGGTGGGGAGAGAATGATGGTGGTGGTGGTGGGGGTGGGTGTCTGAAAAAAGGTGCGGGAGGGGGAGAGGGGCCTGCGATGATGTGTGGCTGGCTGGATGGAGGAGGGTGGGTATTAGTTTCGGGTGTTAAAATCTAGTCCACCTTGGTCAATACGTTTGGAAAAGGAGCTGAGGGTTGTTTTGCTTGGGGAGAGGGGGTGGGGGGTGGGGGGAGGAGGAGGGTTACGGCGGGGTATAATTATGTGCCAAGGGTGGGGTTGTAGATGTAGCAAGGAGTCAACAATCTAGTGGTGCTTTGTCGATAAGTTTGCAAAGGAGGTGAAGCTCAGTTACCATCCATTGTTTAGTTGTATCGACAATACATTATCTGATGTCTTATGACTGGGGTGTGGGTAACGGGAGGTTGAGAGTGGAGGCAGGGAGAGGGAGAGGAGGGAGGTTAGGAACAGCTGGAGAGGGGTGGGGGGGGGGGGGTGGGGGCATGAGAAATGGGTGACTGGTTCCCAGGCTTCCGGTATCGATTAGTACCCCGCGGTACCAGCTGCGCTGACAAGATGCATGTGAAGAGACACTCAAACTCCCGTCCCTCTTTCTTATCAGTCAGTCTGTTGTTCCCCTGTCTGTCTGCCAGGATACCAGTGGTCAAAGCAACAGAAGACCTTACCAACTCCTCTGTCTTTTGTTTGTTCGTTTTCAAGTTTTGTTTAGGTCAAACTCCTTTGTAACGTTGTAGCTAGCGTACATTGTAACGTACCATCAGTTTTATTTATTCTGTGTGTCTGTCTGTGTGTCTGTGTGTCTGTCGGTGTGTCTGTGTGTTTGTCACATCTCTATTTCTTCTGCTCTCCTTTTCTCATTTTCTGTTTCTTTTCTGTCTGTCTTCTTTGACCCCTGTGAACTATGTATCCTGGACTATTTATCCGTTTTGCTCAGTCTCACTTTCACTTTCACTCCACCCCCCCTCCCTCCCCCACATCTCTGCCCCCCTCCATCTCCTCCCCACTCCACCGCCCCCCCCCCAGCCTCACTTAAAAGGTAGCATCGCATCCCACGCTGCTTTTAGAATTGGCCATATGGGCAGGGATGTAGCTCACTGCAAGTCGGTAGCGCGCTGGATTTGTATCCAGTTGGCCGCTGTCAGCGTGAGTTCGTCCCCACGTTCGGCGAGAGATTTATTTCTCAGAGTCAACTTTGTGTGCAGACTCAGTCTCCTCGGTGTCCGAACACCCCCGTGTGTACACGCAAGCACAAGACCAAGTGCGCACGAAAAAAGATCCTGTAATCCATGTCAGAGTTCGGTGGGTTATAGAAACACGAAAATACCCAGCATGCTTCCTCCGAAAACGGCGTATGGCTGCCTAAATGGCGGGGTAAAAAACGGTCATACACGTAAAATTCCACTCGTGCAAAAAACACGAGTGTACGTGGGAGTTTCAGCCCACGAACGCAGAAGAAGAAGACGAATTGGCCATGTCCGAGGGTCCATAATGGCCGTATCCAAGGCTGGAACTGGACACTTGGTCCACGTGTTGTGTTCCCAACACGCAGCGACATCTAGCGGCCAACAACACGTCATTCCTAGTGGACGCTAATGACGAGGGGTCACGTGACAAGACGACTGAAAGGCGCCTCAACCAAATTGCTTTCGTCTCCAAGAAATTGGTCTCCCACTCTTTCCATTTCTCATCCCCTCGATCACCCCGTCTCTCTCTCTGTCCACTTGTGTATCTGTCTGTGTATGTATGTCTTTCTGTGTCTATATCGCTCTCCCCAGAGAAGACTCTGTGTGTGTGTGTGTGTATGTGTGTGTGTGTGTGTGTGTGTGTGTGTGTGTGTGTGTGTGTGTGCGTGTGTGTGTGTGTGTGTGTGTGTGTGTGTGTGTGTGTATGTGTGTGTCTCAATCTCTGTGACATGAGATTCTCTGTCTGTCAGTCTGTCTGTAGGGCCTATGTCTTGTCTTGTCTGTCTCTCTCTTTCGCTCTCTGTCTCTGCCTGTCTGTCTGTCCATCTCGCTCTCTGTGATATGAGAATCTCTATCTCCCCCCTCGCTCTCTCTCTCTCACCCTCTCTCTGTGTGTCTCTCTTTGTCTGTCTGTATCTCTCTGTCTGTCTGTATCTCTCTGTCTCTGTCTCTGTCTCTCTCACCCTCTCTCTCTGTATCTCTCTCTCTGTCTCTGTCTGTATCTCTCTAAGTCTCTCTCTCTTTGTCTCTCTCTCTCTCTCCCTCTCTCTTCTGCCTCAACACATTGTCCTGTGGGACAGTGCAGCAGCTATGCAGATCTTTACAGGAAGGAATAATCTGCATAAAATCGAAAAGCCCTTCCTCCGCCGCGGATACGGGCAGAGAGCGGTGTGCAGTGGGTCCGGCTTTCAACACTTCCAAATCCACTTAGTTCGGATGGTGTTTAGCCGGATCCGTCGGCATGCACTCTCCAATTTCTAGGATTTAGTTCCCCACTTCGATCCTCGCCTCTTTTCTTCGGAGTTCCATCTCCAGGGCTGGCTGTTTTTGTTTCACAAAGGCCCCCTACTCGGGACGTTCAGGCGAGTCAATTTGAGCTCCCTTGAATGGCCTCTTCACTTTGGGAGAAACGGAAGGTGTCGGTGTTGACGAAGTCGTCTGCTGTTGTGTGAAAACCTATGGACGCAAAATGGCCCGCTGAGAATTTTGTTCTTTCAATTAACCGGCCTTTTTGGGGGGAGAGGAGGTCAGGTTAAAGTAATTATGGTGATTTTTTTTTAAAAGAAGTTAATCTCATCACGTAATTATGACGCGAAAGTTACAGCCTGCGCTGATTGAAATGGAGAGGCTTTCGCTCTTTGTTGAGAGCACAGAGTCGTATTAGCTGAATGAAGTAAAATTAAATTACTTTCTCATGCACAAGATATGGAGGACAATGAATATTTTTATATTATTGTTCTTCTTCATCTTCTGCTCTCAATCTCTCACCCTCCCTCTCTCTTTCTCTGCCTCCTCCTGTCTCTGTCACTATCGCTGTCTGTCTGTCTGTCTGTCTGTCTGTCTGTCTGTGTCTGTCTGTCTGTCTGTCTGTCTGTCTGTCTCTCTCTCTCTGCTGCCCTCTCTCTGGTTCTCTCTACCGCGGCTTGTCTTTCTGTCTATGTCTCTGCCTGCCTGCCTGCCTGCCTGTCTGTCTGTCTGCCTGCCTGCCTGCCTGTCCGTCTCTCTCTGTTTCTCTATCGCGCGCTCTCTCTCTCTCTCTCTATCTCTCTCTCCCCCTCTCTCTCTCTCTCTCTCTCTCTCTCTCTCTCTCTCTCTCTCTCTCTCTCTCTCTGTCTCTGCCTGCCTGCCCGCCTGTCCGTCTCTCTCTGTCGCTCTCTCCCTGTCTCTCTCCCCCCCCCCTCTCTCTCTCTCTCTGTCTGTCTATCTGTGTGTGTGTGTCTCTCTCTCTGTGTCTCTGTCTCTCTGTCTCTCTCTCTCTCTGTCTGTCCCTCTCTCTGTGTCTCTCTCTCTGTGTCTCTCTCTCTGTGTCTCTCTCTCCCCCTCTCTCTTTCTGTCTCTCTGTCTCTCTCTTTTTACATTTAGTCAAGTTTTGTTTCTGTTTCAGTCTGCTCAACCGTAAATGACATAAACCCCACCGTGACTGGGTCGGGAAAAAGACGCATAAAAAGTCTCCACATAGCACTTATGCTCGCCACAATTCCCTTCGATTTTCAGTATGTCAACGTCTTGTGTCGACCAGGTCGATAGAGCTCAAAGTGGACAAATAGTCTGCCCGAAAAGTAAATCACTATGGCATCTCTGATCGAAATACCACGTATATTTTTATACCCATTTCTTGGTCTTTTCAAAAAATGGATGTTTTCTGAAGATACATGAGTCGGGAAGTAATAACAAAGAAAGAGTGAGAGAGAGAGAGGTGGAGGTAGGGGGGGGGGGGGCAGAAGAGAGGGAAAACGGTTTTTATTGTTTTACAGCGAGAGAGAGAGAGAGAGAGAGAGAGAGAGAGAGAGAGAGACAGAGAGACAGACAGACAGACAGACAGACAGACAGACTGACAGACAGACAGACAGAGACAGAGAGAGATATTTACAGAGAGAAAGAGAGAGAGAGAGAGAGAGAGAGAGAGAGAGAGAGGGAGAGAGAGAGACTAGAGACAGAGAGAGTGAGAGAGAGAGAGAGAGAGAGAGAGAGAGAGAGAGTGAGACAGACAGATAGAGAGACACACGGACAGACAGACAGACACACACACACACACACACACACACACACACCCCCTCTCCGCACACACACACACACACAGTTCCATCAGCACTGGACAACGTCAAAAACCGCCTCACCGACCAAGCGCCAGAGCAGGCCTGGTAATACCACGCGAAGCAGACGCTTACACAAAGCTCAACGCGAGAAGAAAGAAGATTTGTGGAATCGAGGGGACAAGAAATTTCATGTCTGACTGACCAACTGTTATCACACAGGCCGGGGGTAAAAGATGGGGAGGCCACCCCGACAAGAAAAGATCAACTGATTTTGGCCAGTCAGATTTACGTTCTCTGACATTGAACAACTGTGACTCACTGTCTAAGAATTATACTGTTTTCTCGAAATTGTCATACTCGTGGATTAAACTTGAACGTCAACTGTATAATTAATATGTTCTCACATACTCAGTGGTTTTTTTAACGATATAAGTTCAGATATGATGTTGCATAAAACGAATACATCATGGTATCTCCCCAGTGAGAGATGTCTTCCACTTATATAGTCACTTGCTACACGCATGTTACCGTAATTTGCTGGAGTCTGTGTAAACTATTATTAATTCCAAAGCAGAACAACTGTAGCAAAGCTAACCGCCATAAACTGATTTAAAAAAAAATACAACAAAGAAATCTTCCTGCAAATAGTATTTGACTGTACAGTCCACAAACTAATTTGATGACACGTATATTATATGCCATTGTCATCATTTTCACGAGTTTTCATTCACAAGCACCTGGGAAATAAATCTCATGTTCCCCGGGGGAATAAATCCCCGGTTACCATAGTTGCAGGAAGCCCTATTACATGGATAATCAAAAGCAAACCCAATAGAAACGCTCGAGGATTCTTTTCATTGGCGTTTCCCCAGACCTAGCCTAAACAGACGACAAGACACTGCTTTGCAAAGTTCCAAAAACCAACTGGCAAACTGGCAAAAGTAAACAAAAAAACAAAACTACTTCAATAAATTCGTCACAAACAAATGAAACCTACCGATATGTTATGTCTTCTTACAAAGTCATGGAGTGCGTGTATCTGTGTGTGAGAAACACGAACGTCAAGTTCAAGTCAAACCAATTGACCCCTGACACACACATTTTGACCCGTGCACAAGACGTTGTATCGATAAACGAAGCACAAATAAGAAATAATGATAAAAGCAAAGAAAATAGCAACAAGATATGCAAACATCTCACAAAGCCGAGCAAGCAGATTATAACAGGTCTAATGAAAAACAAAGAGGTACTGAGTCGGAAACAAGATCGCGATTCTTTCCTTCGCTGCACGACGCAAATCTTCTGTGACCTTTGACTCAACGTAGCTTCCACATTCGATTACTTAGCTTAATACTCACAACTGAAAGCCGAGGGAGTGGAATACCGAGATGAACAAACAGAACTGTGCAACCTCAAACCTGACATATTCA
>NC_090250.1:18761822-18764322 GCF_037325665.1 Littorina saxatilis | reverse complement strand
AGAGAGATCGAGAGAGAGAGAGAAAGAGAGAGAGAGAGAAAGAGAGAGAGAGATAGAAAGAATAAGAATAAGAATAAGAATAAGAGAGAGAGAACCAAGAGAGAGAGAGAGAGAAAGAGAGAGAGAGAAAGAGAGAGAGAGAAAGAATAAGAATAAGAATAAGAGAGAGAGAACCAAGAGAAAGAGAGAGAGAGAGAGCGAGAGGAGCAAGAGAGAGAGAGAGAGAGAGAGAGCGAGAGGAGCGAGAGAGAGAGAGAGCGAGCGAGAGGAGCGAGAGAGAGAGCGAGAGGAGCGAGAGAGAGAGAGAGAGGAGCGAGAGAGAGAGATAGAGAGAGAGAGAGAGAAAGAGAGAGAGAGAGAGAGAGAGAGAGAGAGAGAGAGAGAGAGAGAGCGAGCTCGGAGAGAGAGAGCGAGAGGAGCGAGAGAGCGAGAGAGAGAGAGAGAGAGAGAGAGAGAGAGAGAGAGAGAGAGAGAGAGAGAGAGAGGAGCGAGAGGAGCGAGAGAGAGAGCGAGCGAGCGAGCGAGCGAGAGAGAGAGAGAGAGAGAGAGATAGAGCGAGAGAGAGGGGGATAGAGAGATAGAGAGAGATCAAATCAAATCAAACCAAATTGTATTTTACGAGGGTTGTGGCACAAACATTACAAACGAGAAAGAGAAAGAGGGAGATTGCTGCGAGAGAGAGAGAGAGAGAGAGAGAGAGAGAGAGAGAGAGAGAGAGAGAGAGAGAGAGAGAATGAGGGGGGAGGGGGGGAAGTGAGAGAGAGGGTAGTATTCAAGTGCACAGGGAGTGGAGGGGGAGGGGCAGGACCAGTGAGAGAAAAGGAGAGGGGTGCACGTGAGGGGGTTGGGGTTGTCCGCGATTGAGTCGCAAAGGTGTAGCAATTCAGGATATGAAGTTTTGCATGAGTGACTCTCCGAGAGTTCTCTTTTCAGGCGACTTGCAGATTGCCTCAGAGGCGAACGCCCCTGTAGAGAGACTCCAGAGAAAAGACTCGGCATAATTCCCCCAGAAATAAAAGTGGAGTCCATTGGCGAAGATTATTCCCCCGGAAAGAGAAAAAAGGCAGAGCTGGGAAAATGAGATCTGATCTGAAGGAGTGGCGGAATATCCTTGGAGTGTTTCCTTTGCGGATAAACATCAACATCAACATCAACAGCAGCCATGAAAGATTCTCACCCTGAGAGCAAGGGAAACGAAAAAAAAACCAAAAAAAAAACCCCGATGAAGTGAAAACGAAAAATAATCGAAAGTTTTGCTGAATACCGGAAACGGTCTTGCGGCGCTTGAAAAAAATGAAGGATTTTCAAAAAGAACGATTTCATTTATTATGTTTTCTTTTCTTTCGCACGGACTGCTGGAAGGTTTTTATGCATGAAATGATGAAACATGTTTGCAAAATGTACTCAAAAGGACAAAGAAGATAATGAATTTAACATGAAATGATGAAACATGTTTGCAAAATGTACTCAAAAGGACAAAGAAGAATATGAATTTAACAAGAAAATACGAAATGAAAAGAAATTTTTTTTTGTTGGGGGGGGGGGGGGGGGGGGTGTTAAATTGTCTTTGTTTACTTCTGTTCTCAGCAAAAGAATCGCATTCATCACAGAAGTATACAAATACATACAATTTTAATAACGTTAATAACGTACCCCCTTCACCTATAAGGTACACAAGAGGTTCGTACTGTCAAAGCTTCACAATAAAACTTGAGATATTAAAAGTTGGCCGTATCTCTCGCATATAAAACATATGAAACGTTATTACCGTACAGTATTACACCCAATGAGACAGCTGCGGAGTACTTTCGGACAGTTTACACCCAGCTTTCTTCGTCCCGTGCCCAGCCAGGCAATAACTTTCACCGATCTGCCTGGGAACGCCGAACTGAGCAGCGATAAAGCGTCCCAGGTGCACAATAAACAGGGATCAGGATAAGCCGCGACACCGGTTAGCAGCGACACTGAAAATGCAGCAAGAAAGGGGGAAGGGATTACGGTGCTAAGCCAGTGCAGACACCCCCTTTGATATATATGCCCCTCTGGGTCAGAAATGGGTTGCAAAATTTACAGTTGGCTTTTAAATTGTGTGGAATCTTACGGTGGGTCTGACCACATCAAAGCATCTTCAGGACAGGGGGATTTGGCTCCGAAATGACAAGACAGTGCAAAGTTGTGTTACTCAAGAGTTGGACCATTAATTTACGATGAGAATTTTACGTCTCATAATATTGGGTTGACACTTGTGCAATTCCGTACACATTTTAGGGGTAACGCACCGTCCCAGTCCGACTGACTCCGCTATTACGAATAGATCTGTGTGTCCATAAGAAAAAGTACCAGATGTTATCTTCATGTAACAAATTGTGTTTCCCTTTTTCCACTTTGTTTTATTTTCAATGTTCCCCCCATTGGTATTCTATTAAATTGCCATGAGTCTCCAAGCAGTGTTTTTCTTTTTCTTCTAATTCAAGACATAAAGAAAAGGCTAACAATTTGT
>NC_090250.1:18728622-18756622 GCF_037325665.1 Littorina saxatilis | reverse complement strand
AATGTAGTAATTTCGCCTTACGCGACTTGTTCGTTCTAATGTTGTTCGTGGACATCATTCTGTGGTTTTTAGATTTTGTCAATTATATTTTTTTGATAACAAAGTGCTAAACATGCTCAACCCTTAAGTTCTTAGCATGAACAATATCTTTTTTGAATTAACTTTAATTTAGGCTTAAAAATACACACCTCCTACTCTCGCCATACACACACAGACACACACACACACAGACATACAGACACACACACACAGACACACACATACACAAACACACACAGACACACATATACACACACACACATACATACAGACACACTACACACACACACACACACACTACACACACACACACACACACACACACACACACACACACACACACACACACACACACACACACACACACACACACACACGCGCGCGCGTTAGAAGAAACTATTCAAGGTCGAAATCAAAAAACAAGAAAGGTAGGTTGTTGGAACATTTGTTGTTGTTCAAGGTCGGATTTGTCTGCACACAAACGCGATCTGGGGGACCGGGTAGCTCAGTTGGTAGAGCACTGGACTAGTGATCCCAGGGTCACCGGTTTAAAGCCAGGCCGGGACGGACACTGGTCAACTTTATGTCTCAGAGACGGTATCAATGTCCCACCCCTGTGTCACCACAATGGTATTCTGCCATAAGTGCAGTTAGCTGATTACACCTGAACAAGCACCCACCTGGGTAGCGCGAATATTTCTTCTGCTAGCATTCTACCGGGAGGAAGCGCCCCAAATGTCCCAGCCTTGGAATAATAATGTAAATGAAATGCCCAGACTTTGACATGGTATATGACAATCGGTCCATTTGGTCACACGCCAACACAATCAACACACTCACTGCATTATGTGCAAAGCTGAAATATTTTTTCGATGAATTCATTTTTCAAACGCCTCTACAACAGAATGATGGTGCACATGCTCGCACAAACTAGAAAGAATCGACTTTTAATAACGCCAACGACTTGTATACCACAATAGGGATGGCTCTCTTGGAAAAACCACGACAAGCGGGTGACGTATAGGATCTCATTTCTTTGGCGGATCCGCTTCCGGTGACGAACGCACTTCGTCCTGATCTGAGAACAGCTCCCGTCACTCACCTCGAGTCTCCGCCAATCGATGCGCGGCGCGCAGGAATACAGAGGTCATGTGGCAAAAGTGCCACCGGGTCAGATTAGAGGGGTGATTTTGATCGGCTGAGCTGGGCGCTGTGCCGAGTGCTGATGTGGCGCTGTAAATTACATTTATCCGTGCTGATTTTGAGGTTCACTTGTCCCTGGGTTGCCTCGCTGCTGTCATGGTGGCGTTTGTATGGGTATACAATGCCGAGTTGCAGCGTCCTTTTGTTGGATTACGCGGCCATTGCTGCAGGTTTTATTCAGGGTTGATCATGAATTGTTGATTTTGTCTGTTGCGATTGTTGTTTGTTTGTTTTGGGTTGTGATCTCTTTGTTTCTTTTTTTTTGTTTGAGAGCTGGCTTGTTACTCCAAAATAACGCTGTTCTTCTCGTTTGTTATATTGTTTCACTGTGTGTGTGTGTGTGTGTGTGTGTGTGTGTGTGTGTGTGTGTGTGTGTGTGTGTGTGTGTGTGTGTGTGTGTGTGTGTGTGTGTGTGTATGTGTGTGTGTGTGTGTGAGTCTGTATGCCTGTGTGCCTGTCTGTCTGTCTGTCTGTCTGTCTGTCTGTCTGTCTGCATGTACCAACACAGGCATGCACGCACACTAAACACACACGCCCGCACATGCGCAGAAACACACACACACACGCACGCACACACACACACGCACGCGCACGCACACACACAAACACACACACAAACACACACACACACACACACACACACACAGAGACAAAGCACACATTTTCGCAAGAATAAAGAGAAAAAGGGAACAAGTCGGGTAATGGCTTCCACAAGAAGTTCACCAGGTAAAAAAGGTTCAGGTGAAAAAGAAAACAAACAATACAATACAGACAAATGGATGTAGAAAAATACAAGCTGGCGCATTCAGCAAAGCCGCAATGGTATGCAAATTGGCCGGAAATCTGTCACAAAGAAACCACAGTGAAACCATAATGCCGCATTAACTGCAATTTATAATTCTACTTTGAGTTACATTCTTAATGTGTCGCCTAGTTGATCGCTGTTCCGGATATCTCCTCCCTCCCCCCCCCCCCCCCCCCCCCCCCCCCCTCCCCCTCTCCCACCTCTCTTCATCGAACTAAACCCTCGCCATTTGTATGCATTGTTAAAGAGACACTCTTCAAAAACATGTCGTTAGAAATGTATCAACAAATTAAATATTTTTGCAGCAAGTTATTTCAAACCAATCAAAGTGTTCGACGTGATTGTTAGAAATGTATCAACACATTAAATATTTTACAGCAAAATATTTCAAATTGAACAATATGTCATGTTTGTGAATGTATGATAGCAGCACACCACAGAAAAACCTTACAGACACTCTGTTCTTCCCGTGTAAACAGTTTGACTCGCCATTTGAGATGTGGCCAGGGTTGAACATGTGTAAAGACCATTATCCTACATAGGAGAAGGGCTCCTAATATGGACCGGCTCCTAATATGGACCACCTCTTGATCTGACAAACTAACGGCGCTAGAGCGCTAAAAACAATTTCATTCGCTGTATTCACCCTCTCTGGATAACTTGCACATGTCAAAACAGTTGCAGAAACACAAACCTCAAAACCGTTAGGCTTTTTCTCTTTTTTTCACTTTTGGCAGCGTTCACTCTAAATTTGACGCCTAAAACGGACTCGTTTCTGTCCACAGCCAAAGCTTTTATCACACAAAAATTGCTATATATGACAGCTAAGACCGTATTTGTTACATTTTAGCAGTTTTGACCCCGAGTTTCTACTGCAAACAAAAACAAGTCGCGTAAGGCGAAAATACAACATTTAGTCAAGTAGCTGTCGAACTCACAGAATGAAACTGAACGCAACGCAACGCAGCAAGACCGTATACTCGTAGCATCGTCACTCCACCGCCCGTGGCAAAGGCAGTGCCAGTGGAATTGACAAGAAGAGCGGGGTAGTAGTTGCGCTAAGAAGGCGCTTTTCTGTACCTCTCTTCGTTTTAACTTTCTGAGCGTGTTTTCAATCCAAACATATCATATCTATATGTTTTTGCAATCAGGAACCGACAAGGAATAAGATGAAAGTGTTTTTAAATTGATTTGGACAATTTAATTTTGATAATAATTTTTATATATTTAATTTTCAGAGCTTCTTTTTAATATGAATATAACATATGTATATGTTTTTGGAATCAGCAAATGATGGAGAATAAAATAAACGTAAATTTGGATCGTTTTATAAAAAAAATTTATTTTTTTTACAATTTTCAGATATTTAATGACCAAAGTCATTAATTCATTTTTAAGCCACCAAGCTGAGATGCAATACCGAAGTCCGGGCTTCGTCGAAGATTACTTGACCAAAATTTCAACCAATTTGGTTGAAAAATGAGGGCGTGACAGTGCCGCCTCAACTTTCACGAAAAGCCGGATATGACGTCATCAAAGACATTTATCAAAAAAATGAAAAAAACGTTCGGGGATTTCATACCCAAGAACTCTCATGTCAAATTTCATAAAGATCGGTCCAGTAGTTTAGTCTGAATCGCTCTACACACACACACAGACACACAGACACACAGACACACGCACATACACCACGACCCTCGTTTCGATTCCCCCTCGATGTTAAAATATTTAGTCAAAACTTGACTGAATGTAAAAATTAGCAAAATCTCAAAGTATGTGTGAGTCCCCTAATATGGACCACCTTCAACAAATCGAAGAAAATAAAAGCTAAAGGCTATTTTCATTAATTCATTAAGAAGCTTGCTGAAAATAACCTATAACTAGTCCTCGAGCTTTCAAAAAAATATACTATCAAATTGTCTTCTTTTTGTGGAAGTTGATAATTTCACTTATTTTCACTCTGTTTTTGATATGCTTCTTTAGTTTTCTGGTGTGCTTCAAATAATGCTCTCATCAACCCGAAACAGATAAATCTAAAGCATATTTGAATTAGTCTGACATGCACACTAAGTTGTATCACGTTATTATTTGAAGTATAGGGGGCTTCTGACAGTGATTCGTGAAGGCCGCTTGACTGGTCCATATTAGGAACCTGGGCGCCTAATACGGACCATTTGTGATTTTTTATGTATTTAATTTTTGCTGAATGTCTATCAAAGCTATTTCACTCTAATTAGGCCTAACGGTTAACCCAAGAGAGAAGGACTACCAAACACAAAATGAAACTTCTTCGCAAGAAAAAACAAGCTAGTTATTAGCATGAAACAAAAAGTGGTCCATATTAGGAGCCCTTCCCCTACGTGAGAGAGACCACCAATGAGATAACAATATCGTTCAATTTGCTAGTGGGTTTATCATGTAAATGAGGTCATTTCAAACTAGTCTTGCAGGGACCTGATTTTCCACTGGTCATGATGCCAAAGTCACCGAGTCAAACGTCATTCTGGAAACACTTTTGCGCTTGCTGTTTCCCCTGCAAAAAATTAATTCCGAACTAACACGTCACACTTTCATTCGTATAGTGACGTCTTTATGGCGTCAGAGATTTAACGAGGATTTGGAAGAGATCGCGGTTCCATAAGACGTGTCTTCAATGTGGACGCTTCGACTTCAGGCACTTGGAACAGAAGGCAAGCTAGCACGGAATGTAGGATACACATAATACTACATGGCTTGCTGTGTGATACCAGGTTTACACCTCTTTTTTTTACAAGTCTCGAAAAGCTCGCTTTCACTTGCATTTCAATATTACAAACAAACACAAACTCGTGTAAGTCTGGTATCACACAGCAAGCCGTGTAGTATTCTCTTTGTGTGCAAGCCATGACATATGTGTTGACATTAGTTAGTTAGTTAATTGTTGCATTTTGGGTCCAGCGGACCATCTAGGCCAAATCAGGACCCCTGTGTTAACATTTATGACGGCTTAATAGCGCACAAATCTGGGGTTACCAATATCACGTGAACATTTCAATGACCATGTGTTCTGTTTAATTCACAGCGAAAATGTTAACTGTCAGTGTTAATTACTGATTTTTTCCTCGGCTTACTAGCGCCAACACCAAAATTAAACATGAACACCTGATACATGTTATTACAATTTTTATAAAAATTAATAGTTGTCAGTTCCGGACAGATAACTTGTGCCAAAACTGAAATTTAAACGTGATCTGGGGTAGAAAATTAGTATTGAAATTTTCTCGTGAAAAATGTATATTTCTCGTGAGAATTGTAATTTTTTCGTGAGAATTGTAATTTTCTCGTGAACATTAAAATGTTCTCGTGAAAATTGTGATTATGTGGTATTGGCGCTAGTAAGCCGTCATAGACATTCATAAGATCGTTCACACGTGAACGGAGGGACCTTGGATACTCAACACCCAGGTGCAGATAGAAGCTTTCGCACCAGCGTCCATTGTCAGCGGCAGAGAGTAATTGCTGGACGCTGGCACAGAATGTAGGATAAACATAATACCACATGGCTTGCTGTGTGATACTAGGTTTACACCTTCGTTTTTATATTTAGTCAAGTTTTGACTAAATATTTTAACATCGAGGGGGAATCGAAACGAGGGTATGGTGTATGTGTGTGCGTGTGTGTGTGTGTGTGTGTGTGTAGAGCGATTCAGACTAAACTACTGGACCTATCTTTATGAAATTTGACATGAGTTCCTGGGTATGAAATCCCCGAACATTTTTTTCATTTTTTTGATAAATGTCTTTGATGACGTCATATCCGGCTTTTCGTGAAAGTTGAGGCGGCACTGTCACGCCCTCATTTTTCAACCAAATTGGTTGAAATTTTGGTCAAGTAGTCTTCGACGAAGCCCGGACTTCGGTATTGCATTTCAGCTTGGTGGCTTAAAAATTAATTAATGACTTTGGTCATTAAAAATCGGAAAATTGTAAAAAAATTAAAAAATTTATAAAACGATCCAAATTTACGTTTATCTTATTCTCCATCATTTGCTGATTCCAAAAACATATAAATATGTTATATTCGGATTAAAAACAAGCTCTGAAAATTAAATATATAAAAATTATTATCAAAATTAAAGTGTCCAAATCAATTTAAAAACACTTTCATCTTATTCCTTGTCGGTTCCTGATTCCAAAAACATATAGATATAATATGTTTGGATTAAAAACACGCTCAGAAAGTTAAAACAAAGAGAGGTACAGAAAAGCGTGCTATCCTTCTTAGCGCAACTACTACCCCGCTCTTCTTGTCAATTTCACTGCCTATGCCGTGAGCGGTGGACTACGAGTATACGGTCTTGCTGCGTTGCATTGCGTTCAGTTTCATTCTGTGAGTTCGACAGCTACTTGACTAAATATTGTATTTTCGCCTTACGCGACTTGTTTTAATCTCGAAAAGCTCGCTTTTGCTTGCACGATTTCCGGCAATATTAAAAAAAAACAAAAAAAACCTCGTGTAAGTCTGGTATCACACAGCAAGCCGTGTATATTCTTTATTTGTGCAAGCTTGGACAGATTATGTGTGGACATTCATAACATGGTTTACATGTGAACGGAGGGACCTTGGAAACGCAACACCCAGGTGCAGACAGAAGCTTTCGCACCAGCGTCCATTGTTGGCGGACTCAGAGAGTAATAATTGCTGGACGCGTGAAGGCCGATATTATTGACAGCCGGCAAGTCCTCTCAGCATATCACACCTTGAGTCCTATACCTAAGATCCCGCCCATTTCCAACTCCTGCTGTTTATCCGTTTCCATAGCAACGTCAACTACAACATTAGTCCGTTTTCCGATATCGGCGTTGCCGTGAGGGGAAGCAGCACAAAAAAACTAAAAAACTAAAAAAATGTGCGTGGATGTTGCAAGCATTGCCAGCAGTGTTCTAACCCTAACGGCACGATTTGCCAATAAATAAAAGAAATGCGTTGTTGTTTTTGATGTTTAATTGATGACAGGGTTTTGGCGTGGATGTGTGCCTGATTTGTGTTCAGGGAAGATGGTAGTGTAACAGTGTTTGTGGAGGATTGGAGAGACGGACGGCGGAGGTAGTGGTGGGGGGAGGGGGTAGGGTTGGGCGAGGGAAGGATGGGGTGAGAGAGAGAGAGAGAGAGAGAGAGAGAGAGAGAGAGAGAGCGAGAGAGAGAGAGCGAGAGAGAGAGAGAGAGAGAGATCAGACAGAGAGAGAGAGAGAGAGAGAGAGAGAGAGAGAGAGAGAGAGAGAGAGAGAGAGAGAGAGAGAGAGAGAGAGAGAGAGAGAGAGAGGGAGGCAGATAGACAAACAAACAAAGCCAGATAGGGAGGTCACACAAAATTACACGACAGACTGACAAACCACAATGGACAAGACAAATAACAGGTCAGAGCGGTCAAGGAAAATGTCCTACATTTTCTCGCCCCTTCCACGGCCAAATCACACTCTTCAACCCCAGTTATTCGATCATACAGATGCATGAATTCTGCCGTCAGCACCCTCCTGAACCTACTGGTGGAGCAGTGTGCTTTGGTGCAGAGCAAGAAGAACAAGAAGAACAAGAATTTATTCCGCCATAATTATAGCATAAAAGCCATTGGTATTTCTTTTGGTGTGGATTGCAATCATACATCCATACACTCGATCCCTTAAACATACGATAGCATCTATATATATATACGACTAGTGTCTGTCTGTCTGTCTGTCTGTCTGTCTGTCTGTTCGCGATGCACGGCCAAAGTTCTCGGTGGATCTTTTTCAAATTTGGACACCGTATTCAGCTACACCCCGGACACAACCTCATCGATGAGATAATTCAACACGTGCTCTCAGCGCGCAGCGCTGTGCGCGCTGAACCGATTTTTTTTTGTTGTTTTTTTTGTTTTTGTTGTCGGGATCCACTACCAGTAACTCTTTCTTAATATCTTCTCCAGTGTTTTCAGCCGCGATTATCTCCCTTCCTCCGTGTGGCGTTAATCCATATTCCCGTTACTACGTTACTATTTTTAGATGGTCACTGCACGTTACTATTTTTAGAAGGTCTCCAGTGTTTTGCGCGTTTATCTCCTTTCCTTCGTGCGCCGGCGAAGCCGGCGTACACCCGGCAAAGCCGGGTCCCAGGCGCAGCCTGGTATTCGGCTCTACTTCTTCCCGGCGAAGCCGGTACCCGGCGAAGCGGGTAATCATCTAGTAATACATATACAAACAAGTCGCCGGAAGCGATATAAAAACATTTAGTCAAGCTGTCGGCATCAAAGTTACACTGAGATTAACACCAAAAAACTGTCATCGCCGAGACCATATTAAGATAATCTCGACTAACCACACCGAAAAACCGGCCGAGACGGGTCACGCTCGTCTGCGTGAAGCATGCGACCGTAGTACATACTTATATACTAAACCAATTTTCTTTCATTCTGGGCACATTTGTAGAGTAAACATAATATATATATATTTTTTTTAATTCAGGAAAAGAATTAAGAACACAATGCAATCATTTTTTAATCTGTTTCTGCTAATTCGATTTTAATGACAACTTTAATGAGCAAACTAATTAACTATTTTTTACGCTTCCAAACTGAAATGTAATTCCATAGTCCGGACGTCGTCGAAGATTACTTGACCAAAATTTCAATACATTTGGTTGAAAAATGAGGGCGTGACAGTGCGGCCTCAACTTTCCCTAAACGCCGGATATGACGTCATCAAAGATATTTATCAAAAAAAAAAGAAAAAGAGTGCTGGGGATATCATACCCAGGAACTCTCATGTTAAGTTTCATGAAGATCGGTCCAGTAGTTTTCTCTGAATCGCTCTACACGCACATACATACACACACATACACACACATACACACACACACACACACTCACACACACACACACACACACACACACACACACACACACATATATATATATATACACCACGAACCTCGTTTCGATTCCCCGTCTATGTTAAAACATTTAGTCAAAACTTGACTAAATGTGAAAAAAAAGAAGCTTTTATCGAATAGGATTCGCTGCAAATCCTATCAGCGATTTTGAGATTTGCTGCTCGATATACGATACTAACTATCATAGCTTCTGGGGTTTCTGCCAATGCACCGGTCCGTATACCAAGATTTCTGTTGATGCTGATGATGACACAAACAACAGGAGGACATTGGCGTCTAGAACGGTGATGATTACATTATAAGATGTTTGATGGGTTGTTGACAGACCAGGTTTTTTGTCGGTCCGAGGGGGAGCATATCGTCTTTTGTTTCATATTTATTGACCAAGGCCGAAGGCCGCGGTCAATAAATATGAAACAAAAGTCGATATGCCCCCCGAGGACCGACAAAAAAACTGGTCTGACAACAAACCACTAAACATCGTTTTTGTCATCATTTTGGTAGTGGGAAAATAAGTGCCAAATCAACACAGGGAGCCATGCTTTGAAACACGAGTTCCGTTTTGATGATACATGGTTTTGGGCCACAGCACGTTGTTGCAATCAAAGCTGGCGTGTGAAAGCAACTTTCTGTGTTTTTGAGTTCATAAAATGTTAGGATAAATATGTCAGGTTTGAGGATGCACAGTTATGTAGGTTCCTCTCAGTATTCCACCCCCTCGGTTTTCAGTTGTAAATATTAAGCCTTAGTGATCGAATGTGGAAGCTACGTTGGGTCAAAGGTCACAGAAGATTTGCGCCGTGCAGCGAAGGAAAGAATTGCGATCTCGTTTCCGACTCATTGCCTCTTTGTTTTTCATTAGACCTGTCATTCTGCTAGCTAGGCTTTGTTATATGTTTGCATATCTTGTCGCAATGTTCTTTGCTTGTATAATTATTTCTCATTTTGCGCTTCGTTTGTCGATACAACGTCTTGTGTACGGGTCAAAATGTATGTGTCAAGGGTCAATTGGTTTTACTTGAACTTGACGTTCGTATTATCCCTACGTCTGTGTATCGAAACACAGATACACGCACTCCATGACTTTGTAAGAAGACATTACATATCGCCAGGTTTCATTTGTTTGTGGTGAATTTATGACCTTTCATGAAGTAGTTTTGTTTTTTTATTTACTTTTGCCAGTTTGCCAGTTCGTTTTTGGAACTTTGCAAAGCAGTGTCCTCTGTTCAGGTCTGGGGAAACGCCAATGAAAAGAGCCGAAGAATCCCCGAGCGTTTCTATTGGGTTTGCTTTTGATGATCCATGTATAACCTGCTTCCTGCAACTATGGTAACCGGGGATTTATTGCATGGGGAACATGAGATTTATTTCCCAGGTGCTTGTGAGTGAAAACTCGTGAAAATGATTACATTGATGGTTATTACGACGACGACGATGAGGAGTATTCTGATGATAATAACTGTTACAAAGCGCGGATGTTGCTCTTGCCGATGACAATGACGACGACGACGGTCAAAAGACAATAATCACAAGTGGACGTACGAGAAAAGTATGATGGTGATGATGACGATGACGACGATAATAACGACGACGACGACGACGATGATGATAATGGTGATGATGATGATGATGATGATGATGATGATGATGATGATGATGATGATGATTCTGAACATCACGACTCATCTACATCCTCCCCCCCCCCACACACACTCTCTCTCTCTCTCTCTCTCTCTCTCTCTCTCTCTCTCTCTCTCTCTCTCTCTCTCTCTCTCTCTCTCTCTCTCTCTCTCATAACCCTGGCCAAAAACAATTCCGAAATAATAATGTCGAGAAATCTATTTTTCAAGGAAGTCACAGCTAGCCTCAGTTTCCTCCCTCGCTGCGCATGCGTATACCTTTGCGCACGTGCACATAGCTATGACAACCAGAGTTTACCTGGCGGTGTCTATGATCAATAAATGTCCGTCTTTTATGCCGGCCGCTGATGTTTCTGCAACAACGTGGAGGTATGAGAAGGAGGAGGGGGGGGGGGGGTAGGGAGGAGAGGGTGGGAGGGGGGGCGGAGGAGGTGTTATGTTGAAAAACATTCGTCTCTCTAGAAACACGTACAAGTATTGAGAGGAGGACTGGACCACTGGTGAGATAGGGAAACGGAGGGAGGAGTAGGGAATGACATCAGCACTTTTGACAGGAACATATCTATCTATCTATATATTTATCTATCTATATCTATCTATCTATCTATCTATCTGTCTATCTATCTGTCTGTCTATCTATCTATATCTATCTATCTATCTATATATCTATCTATCTATATATCTATCTATCTATCTATCTATCTACCGAGGTCACCTACCTACCCTAACTACCTACCTACCTATTTATCTATCTATCTATTTATCTATCTAACTATCTACCGAGGTCATCTACCTACCTACCTACCTACCTACCTACCTTAGTACCTACCTACCTACCTACCTATCTATCTATCTATCTATCTATCTATCTATCTACATACCTACATCCATACCTACCTACCTATCTACCTACCTACCTATAGGCCTACCTATAGGCCTACCTACCTACCCACATACCTGTCGCACTCCCGATGGACTGCGATGTAACTATTTGCGTCAAGGCAGATTCACTCTTCAAAGCCTCAAACACAAACTTAAAGCGCAGGGCAAGTACGCGTTCGCTCTCTACCGAAAAAAATGAAACATCATCCATTGATTTCACTGTACTCTTTATTGGAGGTTGGCACTTTTTGATTTCGCTTTATTTTTTAGTCTGCGTTGTCGCTGTTTGATATCACATTTCTTTTTAGTAGGGGATGTCGCTTTTTGACTCCACATTACTTTTTAGTCGGAGTTGTCGCTTTTTGATTACACATTACTTTTTAGTAGGCGTTGTCGCTTTTTGATATCACTTTACTTTTTAGTATGGGTTGTCGCTATTCTATGTCACTTTACTTTTTAGTAGGCGTTGTCGCTTTTTGATATCACTTTACTTTTTAGTAGGGGTTGTCGCTATTTTATTTCACTTTACTTTTTAGTAGAGGTTGTCGCTTTTTGATTTCACTTTACTTTTTAGTAGGCGTTGTCGCTTTTTGATATCACTTTACTTTTTAGTAGGCGTTGTCGCTTTTTGATTTCACTTTACTTTTTAGTAGGCGTTGTCGCTTTTTGATATCACTTTACTTTTTAGTAGGCGTTGTCGCTTTTTGATATCAATTTACTTTTTAACAGGGGTTGTCGCTATTTTATTTCACTTTACTTTTTAGTAGAGGCTGTCGCTTTTTGATTTCACTTTACTTTGTAGTAGGGGTTGTCGCTTTTTGATTTCACATTTCTTTTTAGTCGGAGTTGTCGCTTTTTGATTTCATATTTATTTTTAGTCGAAGTAGTCTCTTTTTTTTTAGTGGTCTGCGCGTACCCAAGCATTCAAACGAGCAATTAAAACGCACTTCTTCAAGAAATACAACCCCTGATTTTGTTTTCTCAGTCCATCGGTAGGCTACATGTAGTGTATTTGTTGTTTTAGTGATAATGTGATAATGTATATAAACATCTAGGGCTGTTTTCAGTATTGTTGATAACATGTTCTGTTTGATTAAGGGTATTCAGCTGGTATTTCCTTGTTTTCACTACCTATTTTATTCATGTTTTTATTACTTAGTTAGTGGAAGAATCTTTTGCAATGTATGTTTGATGGTGTATGCTTTTAATTAAGCGTTGCTGACTATGAATGTAGATGTAAATGCTTGTATAACTGTGTTTTAATTTTAAATGTGTCAAGCGCAAAGAGCATAATTGTAAAGTTATGATGTTGCGCTATATAAATGCTCATTTATTATTATTATTATTATTATTATTATTATTATTACTCATTCTTGAAGTTTGGAGGCGGGGGGAGGGGGGTTGTCAAAATTGACCAGAGGGGGTCAAAACTGACTAGTCTAGAATGACCGCCCGGTCAAAACTGACTAGCCCAGAATGACCGCCTGGTAAAAATTAGCTATCTCAGAATGACCCCTCCCCCGGTCAAAATGGGCTGCGGTCAAAATAGGCTGGTACACCGGGATGTGTTTTCTATGTAAAAGCTTAGCCAGATCTGAGATAGTGAGCCTAACAGTTTTCACGGGGAGGTCTCTGCCTGTACTGTAAGCTCTATTACACAAATCCAAAAACAAAGAGACTGCCAACGTTCCAAAATTCAGAATCAAAAAACAACAAAGGCAATTTGTTGGAACGTTTGTTATTGACAAAACAATACGTTACAGTCACAAATAAATCGACCCAACGGTCTTTTAAGTGCACAGACAATTAATTAGTAACAAGAACTTAGCTTGTATTAATTGGTTATTTACCAGGAATGCATACCCCAACAAACAAAATTATAAATCATTATTTTTTGATAGCAAAAATGTGTATTAGTAAGGTACAGTTATTTATACATATACCAAGTGTGTTATATAATGTTATTGTTTATCGATTAAAAGGGCACGCTTAAGCGTCTTCCAAAAAAAAAGAAGAACAAAAAGAACTTAGCTTGATGGAATGGACGGCCGCTTGTTGGCTTGTGACTTTCCCAACATGCGGCCGTACATTCCATCAAGGTACACAAGATGCAGACACTGCTGTGTTACTATCGATATTATCAACTCTACCAGTATCTAGACGTGAGACTCTTTAATAGCATCATTCCAATAACATTGTGCAGGCAACTGGAAGATTCGCCTGATGTATTCCTGTGGAGAGAAAGAGCCTATACCAATTACTTCGAAGCGATAAAAGGGTAATGGGGGGACTTAGTTCTGGATTAGGTCCAGTCAGTCACACACCAATAAAAAGCCGGGGGAATAAGCAGACGACGGTATAAATTGATCAGTATGAACTAAATTTACAACACCAACAGGTCAACGAGTATAAAATCGACGCTAGGAAATGGTCAGACCAGAGGAATATAATGAACATACCATGATTAAGATCTGTCCATTGACATACAATACACCGGACCAAATTATCTCGTCTTATCATTGATTGTTAAAGGCTTACTAACTTACTCCCGTGTTTACAAAGTATAGTTTGCCCACAATCGATGTCAAACGCACCATAAGACCATATAATGACGATATGTCGTCATGCGCGGACCATATACGTGCATTTCAGCTTGTTCTAGCCTCTGAAAAAGTGAGGATGTCAACAACGACACGGAGTTCTCTCCCTTGCGTCAACAGCGCATGTGTTGCCAAATCTATAAATAGGACGATCCAGATCAAAATGAAAATTAACATATCTCAACATTGAAGGGGTCCTAGACCACAATATTTTGCAGGGAACTTAATTTAGCATGTCTCCAGCTGTTGGTAAAGCAATTAGCGTGTATAGTCATCGAGTACATATGGCTTTAAGCTCATTTACAATGGTCGAAACAGAGTGGTAGCTTAAACTACGATGAGTTGACCGTGACTTTTGAATTGTTTTGTCTGAATCGGCATTTTCAGAAACGAGCTGTTCTATGTTCTATGGGGCACTGCGGTTATGAAATTAAAGGCCCCTCCTGTTTTTGGAACCGCAGGAGCTTTCTAGTTTGCTGTTAGGTAGATTTTTGGTTCCTCTTTCCTGTCATGCTCTCTTTTTCTTCATGAATTCTTTTCCTTTTTCTGCCTTCTTGCTCATTCACCTGTATTTTTTCCAAAAATCTCTTCTCTTGCCGCTTGTCTCGCGATTCATGTATAGTTTAATCTGTTAGTGTTCTGATGTAAGTCCAGCAGTAGATAGGTTAAGCCTATTTTAACATACTGGAAACTGGTAATCTTCCAGTAGGTATTAATTTAGTTTTACTAAAGCCTGCTGGGACACAAGTAATGGGTTAGTGCATTTGTAAACAGGAATCGCTTGACAAGTGGCCCCCTTCATCCCCCCCTTCCTCGTCCTGATATGGCTCTGCGTAGTCGGCTGGACGTTAAGCAACAAATAAACAAAACAAATCTATGTTCATTGCCGAGTATAAGTAGATAATGATATAATGTAGAGACAACTACATGGCTTGTTTTGTCGTACCTGCTTTTTAAAAATGCTGAAATGCGAGGGAAAGCCAGTGTTTTAATATTTGAAAAAAACCAACGAGTGTACATCTCGTAGTATTCTGTTTTTATCTTATGTGCGTGGGAGAGACGGCATGAATATCGTATTTTCACAAGACAGTGTGCATATCGTGTACGTGAGGCCAAATTAAGGGTTGGTTGAACTACAACCCCGACATATGCACAGCCTGGTGGTGACCTTACAGTAATGTTCTGCTGCTCATATGACGAAGAAACCGAGACAAACATCATTCTCCAAACATTTTGTTATTTCCTCTGAAGACATACATATATATATATATATATATATACGACTTGTGTCTGTGTGTCTGTGTGTGTGTCTGTGTGTCTGTGTGTGAGTTCGCGATGCACGGCCAAAGTTCTCGATGGATCTGCTTCAAATTTGGTGGGCATATTCAGGTAGACCCGGGACAGGACACAACCTGGTCGATATTTCAACACGTGCTCTCAGCGCGCAGCGCTGAACCGATTTTGGTTCCACCTCAGCTATTTTGGTTCCACCTCAGCTACCCGGGCCCCCATACGGACACACCAAAGCCAAAGTTCTCGGTGGATCTTTTTCAAATTTGAACACCGTATTCAGCTACACCCCGGACACAATATCATCGATGAGATATTTCAACACGTGCTCTCAGCGCGCAGCGCTGAACCGATTTTGGTTTTTGTGTTCATTTCACCATTATAAGTAACTCTTCCTTATCTTCTCATCTTCTCCAGGTTTTCAGCGTTTACCTCCCTTCCTTCGTATGGTCACTATATCATGAGTGGGGCATCTTCGGATATTCCCGGCGTTCTGTTACTATTTTTAGAAGGTCACCGCAGTGTCCAGAACGTAAATTGGACCCGTAAATTATCCTCACTGTAAAAGTGCAAAGGTCGAATCAATTTATAGCCACGCGAAAAATACACTGTCATCTATCTCTCTATAGATACGGCTTCTCTGTGTTTGTGTGTGTGTGTGTGTGTGTGTGTGTGTGTGTGTGTGTGTGTGTGTGTGTGTGTGTGTGTGTGTGTGTGTCTCTCTATGTGAGCAACACCTGGGGATTGTTCAGTTCTGTTTGTGATGTGGTCTGGCGGCTTTTGTGAATGTGTATGTACTGGCCTTCCTTTGAGAAGCCATAACAGTTCAAAAGGGCTTACAGATAAGCTATAAATTGCTCAATCCTGTTTGAGAGGAGTTCGCCTCCAAAGGTGATTAACACGGTTACATTCGTCGACAAGGATGGGACTCGATATGGTCAGGAATGGCATCATGGCCACTGAATCATTTTCGTGCTGTTCCCATTCCACGAATCTGGGAGGGACCTAAGCTTGGCGGGTCCATTGTTCGGACCCGGCGAAGCCGGCGTACGGCTCTAAGTACTTCTTCCCGGCGAAGTCGGCTACCCGGCGAAGCGGGTATTCATTCTAGTACATATATATACATGTAAGAATTCACAGAACTTACACGTGACGCTATAATTCCTATTTTGGTGTTGTGTTTCACATGTTATGTTGTTATTGGCGACATAGATTTCACTTTCCAAGAAAGTGTCCAGAAGACTCGTCTTTAATTTGGACACTGCACTGCGACCTGACACAAGAGCGCAAAGCGAGGTGGAATAATAATGTGTTAGTTTTTCTCTGTTCTTCTTTTTACATTTAGTCAAGTTTTGACTAAATGTTTTAACATAGAGGGGGAATCGAGACGAGGGTCGTGGTGTATGTGTGTCTGTGTGTCTGTCTGTCTGTGTGTGTGTGTGTGTGTGTGTGTGTGTGTGTGTGTGTGTGTGTGTGTGTGTGTGTGTGTGTGTGTAGAGCGATTCAGACTAAACTACTGGACCGATCTTTATGAAATTTGACATGAGAGTTTCTGGGAATGATATCCCCGGATTTTTTTTAAATTTTTTCGATAAATACATTTTACGACGTCATATCCGGCTTTTTGTAAAAGTTGAGGCGGCACTGTCACATCCTCATTTTTCAATCATGATCGGAAGAGACCATCCAATCACATCCCCCGAATTCCCCCACGTGTTCATCAGAATAGCTATATATGTAGCTATTCTGATGGACACGTGGGGGAATTCGGGAGCTGTGATTAAATGGTCTCACACATCCCTTTTCCGATCATCAAAGCATAATGCTACGGAAGTCGGCCATTTTTGCCAATGCACCGATTAACAGTTCCGCGGCAATTTTAGACTCGCACATGCGCACATCTTTTTCTACGAGCACTTTTGCTTCTTCTTCCTCTTCCGTTTTCCTGTGTTTGAGAAAATGCGCATCCGCAGATCGTTTTTTCGAGAGTGTTTTCTTCTTCTCCCTGTTCCGGTTGATTTGAGAAAGCGTAGATTCAGTCGACAGAAAGTGCAATTTGGTAGTCTTCCAACCCTGAAGTTGCTTTTGAGTGTTCGAAGAAAGAGTGTAAAGATTCTAAGGATTACATCGGGCACACAAACACGCGATTTCCCTTTTTTTCCCCGTTGATTTGAACGCGTGCGCAGATCGTTTTTTGCGACTGAGTATGTTTGTACGTCTTCCTCTTCCGCTTTCCTTCTTCGTTCCATGTAAACGTCGAAACTGTTAACTGGTGTATGATCCAAATGCATATTGGCAATAACAAAGACGCATGGTTCCGATTTCTTCCACGTGTATAAAGTACACGCATACCTTGCCAGGTTTGTTTTTGTGACAAGTCGACAGACGATGCCATTTGCTTTGTGTGTGGTGTTTTTGTTGTTGCTTAATGTACATGACATACATTACGTGTAAAATCCATTTCTTTAACAGGCAACAAACCTTGCACATTTCCAGAAGCTGCAATCTGAAGCGACCTATCTCTGAATTCTAGCAGACGATCTCTCCAATGTTTTACACAAAATCAGCAAACTCTCCTGTCACATAGAACGTCCATTGTATAAGTGCAATGTTGAAAGTGAAGTTACCGGTCTGAAACATTTAGTCGTTTCTTCTGAGACAATCCTTGTTCTCTCATCATCTGCAGATGTACCGCAGTCTTCACCACGCGAATTCCCAACAGAAGTCAGACTTTCGAACATTACAATCTACGTAGGCAAGCATGATACGTCATGACGTCATATGATTTCTAGCATATTGACGTAATGCTAAACATCCGGTTATCTCGAGTTTTCTCCGTAATACATTCCCGTGGGTTTTTCAATGTTCGGTTATTTCCGTGGCTTCATGCGGAAAGGGAACCGTCGTCTGCAATCAACGACATGCACCATTCTGGTACTTGTTACTGACAAAAACATGATTTTAACACAGAATTTAATGTCAGAATAGCTATATAAACGCTAGTGTGTTTTCATCGTAGCAATAGGGTCCGATATTTAGACTCGAACAAGTATAATGCGACTCGTCTTCGACTCGTCGCATTATACTTGTCTCGTCTAAATATCGGACCCTATTGCTACGCTGAAAACACAATAGCTGTTAATGATATGTTTGGATTAAAAACACGCTCAGAAAGTTAAAACGAAGAGAGGTACAGAAAAGCGTGCTATGCAGCACAGCGCAACCGCTACCGCGCTAAACAGGCTCGTCAGTTTCACTGCCTTTTGCACTAGCGGCGGACTACGGTCATTGTGAAAAAAATGCAGTGCGTTCAGTTTCATTTTGTGAGTTCAACAGCTTGACTAAATGTAGTAATTTCGCCTTACGCGGCTTGTTTAATTCTTGTTTGTGTTTTTGGTTTTGTTTTGTTTCTGAGACAAACGCTTGATTCTTTTCTTTGGTACACATTATGTTAACTTTTGTTTTACTCATTTCAGTGTTCAAAGTGAACCGCCATAATATTAACAAAGACGAACCACTTCAGATTACTGTTAGGAAGATGTCGCGGGTCATAATGACCTCTATCGGTCACTGTCAGACGACCGACGCCCGACTTCAACATTCCCATTGCACTCCGACAGTTAAAGTTATTGTATGTCGAACTTTTCCCCTTCTTCTGTTCTTGGTTTAAGCGTGTTTTATTCATTTTTTTTATATACACGTTTCAGACGATAACAACATTAAGAACGTTAACAAGCAGACTGCTTATGGACACGTTCTAAAAATGAAAATCAATACACATTCCGATAACAAAATAAAACATGGCGGACAAGTTATAACTTCAACACTTAACTTTTATAATATTTCATTATTATTTTATATAAATAAAATGAAGAGAGAGAGAATTGAATTGAATTGAACTTTATTTAACAAGGATTAAGATTTAAGGCTACGCCTTTTCTTACAATCTGTCCTTGGGACGCATAGACACACAATTATATAATTAAACAATTAAAAATTAAAAAGTTAAAAAGTTAACCAACAAAAGGAGGTCGGAAAACTTCAGCACGTGATAATAAAGATGACGATGATGATGATGATGACGATGATGATGATGATGATGATGATGATGATGATGATGATGATGATGAAGATGAGGCATGAAGAGCATACATATGTGGTTATTCATAAAATCAAATGCATACTATGCAGGTAATTATAAATACAAGCTGGTAGCAATCGAACATGTAGCAATAGTACAACAAAAATATGTTCAGAATATACAATGCACAGCATATATATCTTTGACGTAATACTAAGTGTGGTAAATCAAAAGGCGTTAAACTACTCAGACATTAAGTGGTTTTTAACACATTTTTAAAAACTTTTTAATGACTTTAAGTGCTTAAAGGATGATGGAAGTGAATTCCAAACTGAAGTACCCGAAAAAGCAAGACTGGTCTTATACAAGTCAATTCGTGGAATCGGTGGGATCAAGTTGACCGACCCATATCTGTGGGTAGCTTTATTAAATAATGATGTAATGTAAATCGGCACTTTACCGTAATACAATTTATGCATGAAAATGGCTTTGTTTAACTTGAGATGCTTTTCCAGTGAAAGAAAGTTAAGCATTTTTAATTTCATATCTGTTGAGGCATTATTTTTACGATGAGTTTGGCCGAGCGACGATAGAGAGAGTCTAACTTTTTCAAGTGGACATCACTGCTGCCATCCCAGAGCGTCGAAACATAATTAATGTGAGGCATTACATAGGCATGGTGGAACATTTCCAGAGTCCTTCTGTCCGTAAATTGCTTTAACTTGGATAGGAGGAAAACGTTCTTGGCTTAGAGAGAGAGAGAGAGAGAGAGAGAGAGAGAGAGAGAGAGAGAGAGAGAGAGAGAGAGAGAGAGAGAGAGAGACAGCGAGAGACACAGAGAGACACAGAAACAGTGTTCTTGTGTGGTTTTCGTATAGGGTATTCAAAAACAGCGTCATTAACGTCTCTGTGTTCTCTGTGTTCAGCAGTGAATGCGGCAGACATTTTCATAAGGTCCATACACAGACAAAGTAAATAAGTATGAATGAGACAGATCAATACTGGTATGAGTTGCCAAGACGATCGCCTATGATTTGAGTAGCTGGCCGAGACGATCTCTAATGCTCAGAGGTGAGTAATGTCTGGGTTGGCAACCGCTTGGCTGATTGGAAATAAAAAAAATTCGCGCATACAGCTTGTGTTTGGTTTTTTCTTCTTTTTTTTTCTCCTGGTTTCTTCTTCTCTAGAGATCTTGTATACATGTACTCTATCAAATTTATCAAGAGGGGTAAAATATCAAATTTCCACTCTTTGAATGTGCAATTTTCTGTTCTATTTTTACATCTAGTCAAGTTTTGAATTGATATAGTCCGGTAGACTGGGAATCTAGACAAGGGTGGTCTTGTGTGTATCAGTGAGTGTATAGTGACACCCTCCCCCCCCCCTCCACATCCCCCCCCCCCCCCCCATCGAAGAAAACAAGAAAAAACGACTGGACAGGTCTTCATTCTTACAACTTTACATGTGCATCTTTCCAGATGATAACCCCGTGTTTTTTTAATGTATTTTTTATATTCATTTTATTTTTACATTTTTGAATAAATGTCTTTGATGACATCACATCCGGCTGGAATAAACAGATGTGGCACTCTGGCGCCCTCATGTTTCAATCAGATTGATTGAAATTCTGGACAACATTTTTTTTTGCCAAGTCCGGACTATGGGATTGCATTTCAGTTTAAACATTGCACAATTAATGCTGAAACTAAAACTTAAAGCGAAATTTCAAATTTAACACATCCGATGCTTTATTTCTTCCCCATTCCACTATCAAAATGTCAAATATGTTAGGCTTGAATTGATATTAAGCTCAAAAACAACAAACATCCGTTTTATGCACATCAGTTCAGGTTTAATGTGTAGGCCGACAGATTGACGAAATGTATTGATATGGCTTCACGCAACTTGTTTTTTTATTTTTTATTGTTTTTTTGTTTTTGTTTTGTTATGTATTTTCTATTTTCTTGTCTGTGTTCTTCACGTTTCTATTTGTGATACCTCCGTGACTTCCGTGTTTGGCCGTATTTTTTATTGACTATACTTCCTATTTGCTATATTTCCTATTGACCATTATTTCGCATTGGCCATATTTCCTATTGGCCGTATTTCCCATAATGGTATTTTCTATTGGCCATATTTTCTATTGGGAGTATTTGACATTTTGTTAATTGCAAGTGATTGTGACGTAATGAATTCATCATTACCTTTAGAGTTTCCCTCATGGACAAGGGCAGATTGTAAACAAGCAGCAATTGCTAACATCATTGCCTTAGTTATTTATATATATATATAAAAAAATAAAAAAAAATGGAAATATATGTCTTAGCTTTTTGTTTTCGTCTTTTGTGTGCTTCTTTTCTGTTGTTATAATTATAGTGTCCATCCTTCTTTCTCATTTTCTCCCCTTGAGTATATTCTATTTATTCCTGAATGTTTTTGACATCTTCTTCTTCGTGTTTTTGCACGAGTGGATTTGTACATGTATGACCGTTTTTACCCCGCCATTTTGACAGCATTTCGGGGGAAGCATGCTGGGTATGTTGGGGTCTTTATAACCCACCGAACATGGATTACAGGATCTTTTCCGTGCGCACTTGGTCTTGTGCTTGCGTGTACACACGAAGGGGGGTTATTTAAGGCACTAGCAGGTCTGCGCATAAGTTGGGAGATAGATCGGAACAATTTCCACCTTAACCCGCCAGGCGCGGCCGGGATTCGAACCCGTACCCACGACCTTCCGCTTTGGAGGCCGGCGTCTTACCACCAAGCCATTGCGCCCGTCGTGTTTAGCATCTGACTTAGGCGGCTTGATGCTATCTTAAAACGTTCTCTTTAGCCTCAACCTCAAATTGCTTCCTTGTTTGCGCTTGTTTCCTTTACGTGCAGTTGTTATTATTGTTACATATTCACATTTTCTGTATGTAATGCATTTTGTGATTTGCTTGACAATATTTGTTACTCAGTTTCTCCTGTTTTTCTTCTTTTCGATACGTTTTCTGTGTGTGACAAGTGCAGAAGATCGATCGTTGGTTGAAGTTTTTGCCGTATGCTTCTGTCTTTTACTGGGTTAGTATCCCTTATTCCCCGTCGCGATATAACCTTCGTGGTTGAAAACGACGTTAAACACCAAATAAATAAATAAATAAATAAATAAATCCCTTATTCCTTTTTCGTCTGCATCTATTCATGTTTCCTCTTCAACACCCTCTCCCTATACCCCCTCCACCCCACATTCTAGAAATACCCTCTACACTTTGTCTGCCCCCGGCGCAGCCCGCCCTGTCATCAGAACCCGACATGGATCGTACAGCCTGTACTTGTCGGTCTCTGTGATCAAACACCCCGAGCCCGGAACTCAGGCAAGCACTCGAGTCTTTCACAAAACATATCCCTCCTTTGCAGGAAATCTCAAAAGTCAACAGACAGCCTCCGATGCTGGTGCTGGAAGTGTGCAGAGATTATTGCCTTAGGCTTGGATGCACACACACCCCTCACCCCCAAACTCCCTCCCACCCCTTCTCCGTCTAATCCTTTGCTCCAACATCATCCGGCTCTTGGTGGATTTTGGGGGTGGGGGGCAGGGGGGTGGGTGATGGATAAGAAAGTTACAGCATTGCCGGTTTCCCCGCTTTTTCCAACGCTTTTTACCACCTGTTTACCTTATATGGAATTTAAAAATGACGCGTTTGGCCATATAAGGAACATACTTTGCAGTCAAAGAGTTTACTAAATAATAGTAATGCAGTGTTGATGACGTCTCTGCGCAAGGGATTTCAAGTTTGAACTTTTCGCCTGTCGATTTAGTGTGACTGGAGTAGTTCACCGTTCGGGTTTTTGAGTTGATTTGACGTCGTGATCATTTAGTTGTGAACTTGGCGTCCGAAACAGCTCCAGATATAGCCTGAGAGATAAACAAACAGGCAGGCAGAATAGGATGTTTTGGTTGAATTAATTTCTCAAATTGATGCAGGTGCCACTTGCAAAATTAATTCAGCCCAAAAAAATCCATTTCGCACACAAAGCAGCAAAGTTGTTAACTCAGTATTTGTTTAAGGGGAAGGATGCACTTATCGTTGTGAAGGGCTGGACCAATCTATCGAGATTAACAAGTAAGTCTGCACGTGCTCTCTCTCTCTCTCTCTCTCTCTCTCTCTCTCTCTCTCTCTCTCTCTCTCTCTCTCTCTCTCTCTCTCTCTCCCTCTCTCTCTCTCTCTCACCTCTCTCTCTCTCTCTCTCTCTCTCTCCCTCTCTCTCTCCCTCTCTCTCTCTCTCACCCTTTCTCTTTCTCTCTCCCTCTCTTTCTCTCTCTCTCCTCTCTCTCTCTCCCTCTCTCTCTCTCCTCTCTCTCTCTCTCTCACCCTTTCTCTCTCTCTCACTCTCTTCTCTCTCTCTCTCTCTCTATATCTCTCTCTCTCTCTCCCTTTCTTCTCTCTCTCTCTCACCCTTTCTCTTTCTCTCTCCCTCTCTTCCTCTCTCTCTCTCTCCCTCTCTCTCTCTCTCTCTCTCTCTCTCTCTCTCTCTCTCTCTCTCTCTCTCTCTCTCTCTCTCTCTCTCTCTCTCTCTCTCTCTCTCTCTCTCTCTCTCTCTCGTACCTGCTGGATAAGGAAAATACTGTTATCAGGAACATTCACACCAGGCGACCTGTGCACGAAGAAATCGAGGATGCACGGGTGTCACTTTTGACTTTCACCAAAGCATTAACTATCTACATGGGCTAACTCTGCGAGACATAAGCAGCGGGTAAATCAGAGATGCATTTAAAAAAGGACAACAAGAATAAGTTAATTGCCTTCGAAAGGAACTGTGCAGTAATACATACCTGGCATGGATACCATGCTTGAGAAAGTCTGTAAATATTTCGTGTAAATACGTTCATTTTCAATACTTTATGTAAATATGTTCATGTTTCATTAGCTAAAGACATTAAACTTTCAAAGCGTCAAGCGTCTCTCTCTCTCTCTCTCTCTCTCTCTCTCTCTCTCTCTCTCTCTCTCTCTCTCTCTCTCTCTCTCTCTCTCTCTCTCTCTCTCTCTCTCTCTCTCTCTCATAATGGGAAGAGCGCCTGCACCTCTTTCTTCTCAATTCACTTCCCACAATTTGAGAGACCCAACAAAAATGTATGCTCCTCGGCCTCGTATAGATCTTTTTAAGTCCAGCCTACTCTTTTCGGGGACTAATCTTTGGAATTCACTTCCAAGCGGTCTCAGACATTCCGTCAATGCCAAGACTTTTAAAGACAGATATTTCTCATTCCTTATACATGGCACATTTCGTTCTCACTTAGCCTGAACATGTTTATATTGTTGATGCCTTATTTTTACCTTTTACACGTTTCAGTAGATAAATGTACCTAATTAATTTCATAACATGACTTATGTAACGATGCTACATCGTTATTACTTGCAACGTAGTTGTTCCATTGATTCCTCAGTTCACGGACTTTTTCTTCCCTCGAAGTTGCACACGTTTTTGCTTGCTTGAAACAGTTTTCATATGCCTTTGACAATAATATGTCATGTTCGTTTGTATGTATATTTTTGTTTGTTTGTTTAGTCTGTTAATCGTTTGCTTGTTCGTCGTTTGTTTTTTATTACTTCTTTAATTGGTATTCCAACATTTTTAAAACGTATTATTATTAGATTAAACCCCCCCATGGGCGAGGGCTGGATGTAAAAAAGCACCTGTTTGCTTATGCCATTACCCTCGTTAATAAAGAATTTGTCATTGTCATTTGTCTTTCTTCATTTTGTTTGTATCAAATATAATGAAATATTATGAAAGACAAGTGTTGAAGTTATCACTTGTTCGCCATGTTTTGTTATTGGAGTCTGTATTGATTATCATTTTTAGAACGTGTCGATAAGCAGTCTGCTTGTTAACGTTCTTAATGTTGTTATTGTTTGAAACGTGTATACAAGAAAAATAATAAAAACACGCTTAAACCACTAGGATGTTTTGGTTGAATTAATGTCTCAAATTGATACAAGTGCCATTTGTAAATTTAATTCAGCAAAAACATCAATTTTGCACACCAAGCAGTGATGTTGTAAACTACTATTAGTTCAAGTGGAAAGATGCAATTATCGTTGTGAAGGGCTGGACCAATCTATCGGGATTAACAAGAAAGTCTGCACTTGAAGGCAGGCAGCTGTGAAATCATGAGAACACAAGCATACCCCTAGCTATACGGGCTACGCAAGATTCACAAGCAATTCAACATGCATGAACAACAACAAGGCGTGTGGCAGCTAGTTCAAATCCTTTGTTTGCACAATTGTAGTGACGAGGTGGTATTTTTGCAAAAGATCTCTTTGCAATACTCCTGGCAAGATTTACATCTGTTTTCCTGGCCGTATTGCGCGTTGAATGTGTGTTCATTTGTGCTTGTTTGTAGATTACATTTCATTTTGCCGTCCATCTAAATCATCTGTCTTGATCGTTGTGCAATCATTTAGTTGTCAGGGATTTTTGCACTGGAATGAAGTTGTTTTCTAGGTTTAATGTATGCTGGAATTAATCAGTTGGCTCGATCTTTTCTACTGCAAAACAAAAGTGTCCTGCTGCGCTTAATGACGGGTGTGGGATTGCCATGGGATGCAGTCCTTTCTTCTTCTTCTTCTTCTTCTTCTTCTTCGTTCATGGGCTTAGAACCTCACGTTCACTCATGTTTTCAGCACGAGTGGATTTGTACGTGTATGACCGTTTTTACCCCGCCATTCGGGCAGCATACGCCGATTTCGGGGGAGGCATGCTGGGTATTTTCCTGTTTCTATAACCCACCGAACTCTGACATGGATTACAGGATCTTTTCCGTGCGCACTTGGTCTTGTGCTTGCGTGTACACACGAAGGGGGTTAAGTCATTAGCAGGTTTGCACATAACTTGACCTGGGAGATCGCAAAAATCTCCACTCTTAACCAACCAGGCAGCAGCGACCAGGATTCAAATTCACGACCTCCCGATTAGGAGGCCGACGTCTTACCACCACGCCACTGCGCCCGTCGCAGTCATTTTAATCTTAAATGTATGCTGGATTAAAAATCAGTCAGCTATCTTCCACTGCAAAACAAAAGTGTTCTGCTGCGATCAACAAAGGGTGTAGGATGGGGATAGGGATGGGGAAGGGGGTGGGGAGGGAGGGGGAGCCCGTCAGACTGACGCGCAAGAAGATATGCACACAGAGAGACAGACAGGCAAACGGACAGACATAGGCCCTACGGGCAGGCAGGAGGGCAGGCAGCGCAGGAGGGCAGGCAGACAAATGGGAGGGTACACATGTGTACCCCCTCATTCTCTCTCCCATTCTCACCTCCCTCTAACCCTTTATCTCTTCTTCTTCTTCTTGTCGACCACTTAACCCTTTATCTAAAACACATCACTCTTCAAACGTCCTGCCAAGCAAAAGTCACCCAACTCTCCAGCAGACTCAAAAAGCGTTGTCCGCATTGGCGTGGGTCACCCTTCCAATCATTCATTGATGGCCAAGGGTAATTGTTTGTTTGTTCGTTCATGGGCTGAAACTCCCACGGCTTTTACGTGTATGACCGTTTTTACCCCGCCATTTAGGCAGCCATACGCCGCTTTCGGAGGAAGCATGCTGGGTATTTTCGTGTTTCTATAACCCACCGAACTCTGACATGGATTACAGGATCTTTTTCGTGCGCACTTGGTCTTGTGCTTGCGTGTACACACGGGGGGTGTTCGGACACCGAGGAGAGTCTGCACACAAAGTTGACTCTGAGAAATAAATCTCTCGCCGAACGTGGGGACGAACTCACGCTGACAGCGGCCAACTGGATACAAATCAAGCGCGCTACCGACTGAGCTACATCCCCGCCCCGCCAAGGATAATAAAATCATATTAGATGGAAGCGGTACTCCCCTCTCCCAAAACCTCCAACCTTGAACCTCCCCCCCCCCCACACACACACACGCACGCAAATTTTGTCTCATATTTCTTGTTCTCGCTCATTGTCCGGCATTTGCTGGTGCGTAGATGACATGGCGTCGTATGTGCTCTTTCCATTGTGACGTCAAGGCCACGCGAGAAAAAGCGATAAGATACGAGATTTGTGTTTGCGGTGGTCGTGAAGTGTTTTGGTTTGAGTTGACATCTTGATGCATGCATCTTGATGGGTTGTTTGAGGAGGCGTTTTTAGGCCGAGGATCTGTTAAATTGTATTGGTGGAAGGTTTTCTTCATAAGGCGATGTGGGGCACTAAAATTAAACTTGGAGAATACATGGAATAACCTAGTTTTCTTGGTAGTTATTGAAGTGACTTATAACAATGAATGACAAAATTGTAAATATTAATGGACACAGATCGCCGTTGCTATGAAAACAGCCGCCATATTGGATTTCTAGGAAACGGTTTTACAGCGACATTATACATCAGAATCGCATGATATTTGGCACAAAGATACACATGACTTTTATCGACAATCATATAGAACGATATTTTTACTAAAGACTACAGTTAAATTTATATACATTTTTGTAATAAGGATTAATGAATTTCTAAAATCCTTATTTCAAAAATTAATATAAATTCA
>NC_090250.1:18701122-18723622 GCF_037325665.1 Littorina saxatilis | reverse complement strand
ATTCCCAGGAACTTTCATGGAAAATTTCATAAAGATCGGTCCAGTAGTTTGGTCTGAATCGCTCTACACACACACACGCACAGACACACAGACACACACATACACACATACAAACACACACACACACGCACACACACACATACACACACACACACACACACACACACACACACACACACACACACACATACACCACGACCCTCGTCTCGATTCCCCCTCTATGTTAAAACATTTAGTCAAAACTTGACTAACTGTAAAAGGACAGACAGAAAGAAAGGAAAAAGAAACGAAAAGGACACACACAAAAGGAAAGAAAAAGAAAACAAAAACAAGTCGCGTAAGGCGAAATTACTACATTTAGTCAAGCTGTGGAACTCACAGAATGAAACTGAACGTAGTCCGCCGCTAGTGCAAAAGGCAGTGAAAGTGACGAGCCTGTTTGGCGCGGTATCGGTTGCGCTGTGCTTCATAGCACGCTTTACTGTACCTCTCTTCGTTTTAACTTTCTGAGCGTGTTCTTATTCCAAACAAATCATATCTATATGTTTTTGGAATCAGGAACCGACAAGGAATAAGATGAAATAGTTTTTAAAACGATTTCGGAAATTTAATTTTAATCATCATTTTTATATTTTTAATTTTCAGAGCTTGTTTTTAATCCGAATATAGCATATTTATATGTTTTTGGAATCAGAACATGATGAAGGATACAATAAAAGTAATTTTGGATCGTTTTATAAAAAAATAATTTTAATTTCAATTTTCAGAGTTTTAATGACCAAAGTCATCAATCAATTTTTAAGCCACCAAGCTGAAATGCAATACCGAAGTCCGGCCTTCGTCGAAGATTGCTTGGCCAAAATTTCAATCAATTTGCCGGATATGACGTCATCAAAGACATTTATAAAAAAAATTGAAAAACCGTCTTGTGATATCACACACAGAAACTCTCATGTAACATTTCATAAAGATCGGTCCAGTAGTTTACTCTGAATCGCTCTACACACACACGCACAGACAGACAGACAGACAGACACACACACACACACACACACACACACACACACACACACACACACACACACACACACACACACACACACCACGACCCTCGTCTCGATTCCCCCTCTATGTTAAAACATTTAGTCAAAACTTGACTAAATGTAAAGACACACACAAATTAACTTACCTATTCATATACCAAAAACAATAATAAAAAAAAACACAGCACAGAATAATCCTGAAACCCAGTTGCAGGAAAAACCCGGATACAGCTGACAACAACGTTTCACACCAGTCTTCCTGGTCCTTATATACAAGGTACAATATCATCATCAAGCCATGGTCACGTTTCGCAATACATATAATCCCACTCGCAATTTTGCAATTAGAACGATTGGCTACAAGACACAACACTGCTTGACGTCAAACTTATGGACTTATTTCCTTGTCCTGTTTGTTTGTGTGTGTGTGTGTGTGTGTGTGTGTGTGTGTGTGTGTGTGTGTGTGTGTGTGTGTGTGTGTGTGTGTGTGTGTGTGTGTTAGTGTTAGTGTTAGTGTGTGTGTGTGTGTGGCTCTGTGTCTGTCTCTGTCTCTGTCCATCTCTGTCTCCCTCTCTCTCTCTCTCTCTCTCTATCTCTCTCTCTCTCTCTTCCTCCCCCTCCCCCTCTCCCTCTCCTCTCTCTCTCTCTCCCTCCCCCCTCTCTCTCTCTCTCCCTCCCCCCCCCCTCTCTCTCTCTCTCTCTCTCTCTCTCTCTCTCTCTCTCTCTCGCACCATCATTCTTTTTCTCTCTACCTCATCCTCTCACCCTTCATTAGAAGAATCATTGCCGTCGTTCTCAGTTCGTTGCCACGTGCAACGTCAGGACCATGACCACACACAAGTCGGGCAACGCTACGGTTCTCCGGAAAATTAGATAAGACCTAGATCTAAATGTTTAGACCGAGTCCCATGTAGTTCCGGGATTTGTTGCTCGCATTCTATTAAACACTCACACTTCCCAATCAGAATTATATGCTAATATAACGTCTAAACGTTGAAGTCCCGAGGGGCTTGCATATTTATTTGATTTTGGTGTTATGACCATAAGCTTCGAGCAACAAACAGTGTTTATGAGCAGATTGGTTCATTCCCCTTGAACATTGTTTATTCGTGTGTGTGTGTGTGTGTGTGTGTGTGTGTGTGTGTGTGTGTGTGTGTGTGTGTGTGTGTGTGCGTGCGTGCGTGCGTAGGCTTATGTGTGTACCACTGTTTGTGTCTTTGTATCCTGTTTCCCTGTCTGTCTGTCTTCTTGTCTCGGTCTCTATTCCCCCCTCTCTATCCCTCTCTCTCTCTCTCTCTTTCTCTCTAAAACATAAGAAATTGTGAGAGAAAAACCAATTGAAAGTCAGCCTTCCGAGATTTGTTACAATCTCTTAGCAGAGAAAGAGAAAAAGTATCCCTTCTCAGACAGCCTATTGGGAGCAGCAGACCCTCCTCAAGGGGGACAGAGATTTACAATGCAAAGTCCCTTTGTGGGGGACGTATCACAGGAAGTCCTGAGGAGGTCCATTGTTTTTGTACTAAGAGCATACACGTGTTTCGACATATGTCTCATCAGTGGTCAGGTGGTACTGAGGGCGCGAGCTGTCAAACCATGGTATACAACTAAGACGCAAACCACTCTCTGAATGGTAGCTTCTGTTGGCATGGGAGACTACTCTCATCTGACAACCCCCAAGGGGATATCTGTGAAGGGAAACACTTTGATTTCAGGCCAAAGTGTTGAATTGATATTTATTAAGAAAGAATTTAGAAATTTAGACAAGTTTTAACCTAGAAATTAGGTTAAAACAAGGGAAATTTGAAAAAGCCTAAAAGGAGGTAACTCTGTACCAGCCTGCAGATCCAGAAATGGATACACGAACAAGTTAGATCTAATTTTGAAAAGGTTAAACAGGAAAAGCGGTCAACTTTTCACTGCTGTTCAACACAGGACTTGGTAAAGAACAAGTTTGTTGCAAGACTTGTTCAATTGGATCGCTTTAAAGGCGATGCAACTTTCACGGTGACCACATCATAAAACATCAGAAATTGTGAGAAAAAAACAATTGAAAGTCAGCAGAGACTTTCTTCCGAGATTAAATTAAAATTTTGTTAAAATCTCTTAGCAGAGAAAGAGAAAAAGTATCCCTTCACAGACAGCCTATTGGGAGCATCAGACCCTCCTCAAGGGGGACCGAGATTTACAATGCAAAGTCCCTTTGTGGGGGACGTATCACAAGGAAATAATAATAGTCCTGAGGAGGACCATTGTTTTTGTACCTAGACCAGACATAGATATATATATATTTCTTAATGATCCTCTCCCTTTTTCTGCGATTGAATTGGCTTGTCTTTCCGAACGTCCGTCTCTCTGTCTATCTGGCTGGCTGTTTTCTGCCCGTCTGTGTCAGTTTTTCTGTCTGTCCGTCCGTCTGTCTGTCTGTCTGTCTGTCTGTCTGTCTGTCTGTCTGTCTGTCTGTCCGTCTGTTCGTATTACACTCCAAAACTACAGAATAAAACATGTTTATCCTACATACGTAAGAGAGACTAGACACTCGTGAGATAATCATCGTTCAAATCACACGTGTGTATATCATGTATATCATGTAAATGAGGTCATGTCAAGCAAGTCTGGCAGGGACCTGTTTTTCCATTGTTTATGGTGCCAAAATCACCGAGACAAACGTCATTATAGGACAACAATTGCGCTCTCTAATTACCCTCGATACATTTTTAGAACTAACAGTCACGCCACACTTTCAGAGTGACGTTTCTTTGCTTTGACGTAATAGATTGCACACGGCTTTAGAAGAGATCGAGGTTCCAAAACTAGCGTCTTCAATTTAGCTGCCTCGACTGCAGGACATTTTCAGTAAAATACACGTAAGTACAGTATGTAGGATAAACAGAATACTACATGGCTTGCTGTGTTGTACCAGATTTACACTCGTTGCTTTTTCAAATAGTAAACAGCTCGCTTTCGCTCGCAGTTCAATATTTTAAAAAACAACTCGTGTAAATTGGGTACGACACAGCAAGCCATGTAGTATTCTCTGTCTGTCTATCTGTCTGTTGTCTCTCTCTGTCTGTCAGTCTGTCTGTCTGTCTGTCTGTCTGTCTGTCTGACTTTCTGTCTGTCTGTCTGTCTGACTCTCTGTCTGTCTGTCTGTCTGTCTGTCTGTCTGTTTGTTTGCGCGTTTATTTGTCTGTCTTTATTACCCTCAGAAAAAAAGAATACATCAATAGATCATAGAGAGATAGAACGCGCGAGAGACAACGATGCGTGTCTGCACTCCCCAGGATTAAAAGAATGAAACTGTCCACACGTACATTATTCCCCGCGAGTTTATAGATCAGCTCTTGAAAGAAAGCGTGGGGTGTTTGTTGTAGGATCAATATTCAATGATTGTATGTGAGAGGGAGGGTTAGTGTACGTGTGTGTGTGTGTGTGTGTGTGTGTGTGTGTGTGTGTGTGTGTGTGTGTGTGTGTGTGTGTGTGTGTGTGTATGTGTGTGTGTGTGTGTGTGTGTGTATGTGTGTGTGTGTGTGTGTGTGTGTGCGTGTGTCAGTCTGTTTGTTTATGTGTGTGTGTGTGTGTGTGTGTGTGTGTGTGTGTGTGTGTGTGTGTGTGTGTGCGTGTGTCAGTCTGTTTGTTTATGTGTGTGTGTGTGTATGTGTGTGTGTGCGTGCGTGCGGGCGTGTGTGTGTGTGTGTGTGTGTGTGTGCGTGCGTGCGGGCGTGCGGGCGTGTGTGTGTGTGTGTGTGTGTGTGTGTGTTTGTCTGATTGTGTATGTGTGTTTGGGTGGGGTGGGGAGGGGGGTATGTGCGCGAGCGTGTCTGTGATAAGGATAAGTGACGAACAGAAAAGGAGGCGAAAAACAAGAACACGAACAGCTAACGAACACATTTCAGAGGACACGAAGAAAAAGAAGACAGACGGAGGAGCAGGAAAGGAGAGAAGTCCGGAGAAACAGAAACATCATTAACGAGAACATGCATAGAAGCAGAAACATAAAGCGACAATAACGACCAAAAGACGTCAGAAGAACTGCAGACATTACAGATCAAGATTAGAAAGGATTTTTTGTTTGTTTGTTTGCTTGCTTAACGCCCAGTCCACCACGAAGGGTGATATCAGGGCGGTGCTGCTTTGACATTTAACGTGCGCCACACACAAGACAGAACTCGCAGCACAGGCTTCATGTCTCAGCCAATCACATTATTCTGACACCAGACCAACCAGTCCTAGCACTAACCCCATAATGCCAGACGCCAGGCGGAGCAGCCACTAGATTGCCAATTTTAAAGTCTTAGGTATGACCCGGCCGGGGTTCAAACCCACGACCTCCCGCTCACTGGGCGGACGCCTTACCACTAGGCCACCGTGTTGCGGTAAGATTAGAAGGAGACAACGGAAGAAACAAACAGGAAAAGAGCAAGAGAGAACAAAGAAAATGCAGGACAAATAAGAGCGTCGGTAAGAGAAACAGAAAAACAAAGCGAGGACACACCAACACAGCAGACCAACCAGATGTAAGAACAAAGACAGAGAAACAGAAAGCGGACCAACAAATTTAAGAACAAAGACAGAAAAACAGAAAGCGGACAAACAGATGTAAGAACAAAGACAGAGAAACAGAAAGCGGACCAACAGATTTAAGAACAAAGACAGAGAAACAGAAAGCGGACCAACAGATGTAAGTACAAAGACAGAGAAACAGAAAGCGGACCAACAGATGTAAGTACAAAGACAGAGAAACAGAAAACGGACCAACAGATGTAAGTACAAAGACAGAGAAACAGAAAGCGGACAAACAGATGTAAGTACAAAGACAGAGAAACAGAAAGCGGACCAACAAATTTAAGAACAAAGACAGAGAAACAGAAAGCGGACCAACAGATGTAAGAACAAAGACAGAGAAACAGAAAGCGGACCAACAGATTTAAGAACAAAGACAGAGAAACAGAAAGCGGACCAACAGATGTAAGAACAAAGACAGAGAAACAGAAAGCGGACCAACAAATTTAAGAACAAAGACAGAAAAACAGAAAGCGGACAAACAGATGTAAGAACAAAGACAGAGAAACAGAAAGCGGACCAACAAATTTAAGAACAAAGACAGAGAAACAGAAAGCGGACCAACAAATTTAAGAACAAAGACAGAGAAAAAGAAAGCGGACCAACAGATGTAAGAACAAAGACAGAGAAACAGAAAGCGGACCAACAGATTTAAGAACAAAGACAGAGAAACAGAAAGCGGACCAACAGATTTAAGAACAAAGACAGAGAAACAGAAAGCGGACCAACAGATGTAAGTACAAAGACAGAGAAACAGAAAACGGACAAACAGATGTAAGTACAAAGACAGAGAAACAGAAAGCGGACCAACAGATGTAAGTACAAAGACAGAGAAACAGAAAGCGGACCAACAGATGTAAGTACAAAGACAGAGAAACAGAAAACGGACCAACAGATGTAAGTACAAAGACAGAGAAACAGAAAGCGGACAAACAGATGTAAGTACAAAGACAGAGAAACAGAAAGCGGACCAACAAATTTAAGAACAAAGACAGAGAAAAAGAAAGCGGATGCAGAAAAAGAAGAATAAGAGAAGGAAGCTAGAGCAGGATAGAACAAAGAAAACGCAGGACAAATAAGAGCGTCGGTCAGAGAGACAGAAGAAACAAACAGGAAAGAGCAGGAGAGAACAAACAAAACGCAGGACAACTTAAACAAGAGCGTCGGTAAGAGAGACAGAAAATAAAACCCAGAAAGCGAACACACACCAACAAAGCAGACCAACAGATGTCAGAATCTGGACACAGCACAAGGCGGAAGAAGAGGCGGAGAAGAAGACAGTCAAGACAGAAAGCGAAAGGCCTGTTAACACCACCACCGCTATCGCCGAGACACCGTCACTCCATTGTGGTCGCTTTCGCTGGCTGTGCTGGCTTAACGCGCTTTGACGTCGTCGCCGTCGTTGTTGTTGTGAGCGCCGCTGCGGCGTGACGGACGCGAACAGCGAGGGCGCTACGGCAAAGCCATCGCGAACAGCGCAACGACTTTCGCCGCCAGTCCGACCCGCTCTCGTGGAGTACTATAGAAGTGTGGTCAGTGTCGCGGATGTGATGGTGAAGTGAAATTCTCATTTCTATTTACTTCTTTCTTCCGTGTTTTTTTTCTTGCGTCTAATGGCGAGGAGGAATTACCATGTAGGCGCAGTGAGGATTGTGTGTGGGTTGAAAAAAACGTGAGTTGTTCATCATCATTTTCCTGTGAATACAGTGTCTTTTAATGTGTGAAATACATGAGCATCCTGCGTCTAAAACAAAAATCGTTTTCAAGTGTAAGCATCCATGCGCCAAAAGGATTGCACGTTGAAAGGATTGTGTGTTGGTTGAAGAAGTGTGTTTTTTGTATCTTCAATATGTCCAGTTAGCTAGTTTTTTTAATGTGTGAAAACGTGTGTGTGTGACCATTATCCCGTGTTCAATAGATGTTAAATTGTGTGAAAATGTGTGTTATCGGTTTTCAAGAGTTACTGTGTAGACAAAGAACAAAATTGTGTTTTGGTGGACAACAATGGGAGTTGTTCAACATTTTTCTGTGCCTGATAAGTCATTTTTTATGTTTGTCCGTGTTCAAGAATGTGAGGATTTTTTGGGACTATTTTATTCATTGCCATGTGCCAGGTATATCTCCATGTGGCAAAATATTTGACGCAGGTAGTTAAGAACGTGAAACCTTTATATTTATTAATTCGTTTTGGGCATGAACGAACGAAGCTCTCAAAAGGAGTTTTCCCGGACTTTGACTGTTTTCTTGTCTCTTAGTGTGTGGAAATTTAACGTGCCAGGTTTCAAGAGCGTGGGTATTTTAAGCGTTAATTTGTTTTCGGTAACAGCTGACAAAGCTGTATAGAAACGCTGTCAGAGTATGTCAAAAATGTGCGTCCATTGACAAAACATTACGTGTGTTGTCTTGCTGATTGCCCTGTTTCTAATGGCTCTTAATATGTGTAATGGCTCTTAATATGTGTAATGGCTCTTAATATGTGTAAATGTAGGTGTGTCCGTTTCAAAGAACAGGAGGACACTGTGCATTAATTTGCTTCCGGTGGCAACAGACACAGCTTTGTTTAAGATGTAAATACACGTTAGAAATCTTAAAAGGAATTATATGAACGGAAGAATTATGTGTGTAGATTTACAGAATGTTGTCAGTCCGAGGAACGCGAAAACACCATACTTAGCATTATTCTAACGAATGTCTTGAGGATACAATATCCGTGAACTTAAACAAACCTTTCTCAATTCCAAAGACGGTTATGACGGATTTTGAAAAAAAAAACCACATACAATCTTTTCCTTTTTGCATGTAAAAAAAGGATACATATTATGACTGTGTGATGTTGTGGTGTAATTTTGGTTTAGCTCCCGCGAAGATTTTTCGAAGTTAACGATGAAAAGTCAAAATGTCATCAACTCGTTGAAGAAAATGTTTTTAAACACCAATGTGTTGGACTTTGGCTAAAGGCAAACAGAACAAAAATAAGCTTTCTTGTTTTTTTCCCTTCTTCTTCTGTGCCTTCTGTCTCTTTCGATCTGTTCGTCTGGTCGAAGATTGTGTATAATCGAGTCATTTACCTCTGATGATAACAGCTTTTTCGTATTACTTCGCCAGACAATGCATCATTACGACAATAGATTTTGCGGCCTGTCGATTTGTTAGGTTAATATCACCTCTGAGCTTGTTTACGGCAGGAAAAAAAATGCGGTTATCTGAGTGTGTTATGCAAGTATGTATTTATAACAGTCTGGTCTTGCTTACTGTTCCGATTACATCTACTATTTCGGTTGATCATTCGGCTGTGTTTCACCTTGAGGTTGACATTTTCTTTGTCATAAGATGCATTTTCTCTAGTCGCTCGTTCCCCCCCCCCCCCCCCCCCGACCTCCATCCAAAATATAGGATATGAAGCAAATAACAGTGTGCGACGAGGTCACGAACGCAGGAGAACAAATTGTTGGGATAGGGGTTGGGAGCTAAAGCCGTCCTTTTTGAGTCCACAGGGTAGGGTGAACGGGGTGGGGTTGGGGGATGGAGGAGGAATGGGTAGACAGGGGGCCAGGCGGGAAGGGCTTTTGTCCACAAATACTTTCCAAGGTGTCCGATTATCTAAAAACAAATGTGTGCACTGCATGGAGAGTTCGGGAATGAAGCATTCGCCGGACACTAAAGCATATCGATCCCCCAGTCGTCCTTTCCTGTTTTGCCGTCATTACGCGGAAGTGACGCATGTAACGTTTCAATGACGCAGCATTACACATTTACAGCTACTCCCTTACTCCAGAATATGTTATTGCTGTCTTGTTTTGGGTGGTGCAATTTCATAAGAACGAATGCCACATTCTTTGTTTTTCGTCGGAATTAGGCTATTGGTAATTTCACACAGAGAAAAGGATACCGGCGCAGACACACATACACAGACAAACAAACAGACACACGCTACCACACACACACACACACACACACACACACACACACACACACACACACACACACACACACACACACACAGGTACACACACACACAAACACACACACTAACACATACATACTAACACACACACACACACAAACACACACACTAACACATACATACTAACACACACACACACACACACACACACACACACCACACTTTTATTCCGTGAAAATTGAAGCCTGTACCTATTTGTATACACGATCGTTTACACAGAAACGAAAAGATCTGTTATACAAGCGTCAATGCCAATGGCGTCTCTGTCATCCGTTATCGTATTGCATATGCCACATAAAATGTAATAACTGTCTCTGCTTCAAAAGTTTTCATTAAGTGTACAGTGTAAAGTGTCAATGTCAGATGCCAGAATGTGGGTGAAATGCAGATAAAGTAGGTCACAGGGACACAACAAGTTGTCAAGTGAAATGTTCTGCACGTTAAGTGTCAATGTCGGATGCCAAAATGTGGGTCATATGTGGGTGATGTTGGTCACTGGAACACAAATGGGTTTTTGGTTATGGCAGGTTTTGTTGATCTGTAGACGAGTTTTTCCAAAAGTCAAGCTTACATCACACACAATTTATTTTCTGCTTTGTAAGCAGAAAATCGTGACATTTTGAAAGTTTCTCTTGCATTCTGAAACTAACTACCAGTACCTATCCTCAACTCGTTTTCTTGTTCTGGATTGTCTGATCTGGTCACGTGTGTGTGTGTGTGTGTGTGTGTGTGTGTGTGTCGGTGTGTGTGTGTGTGTGTACGTGCGTCCGTGCGTGCATGCGTGCGTGTGTGTGTACGTGCGTGCGTGCGTGCGTGTGTGTGTGTGTGAGTGTGTGTGTGTGTGTGTGTGTGTGTGTGTGTGTGATGGGTAGATCAGAGCTTTCCTGTCAGAAAACGCACTCCCAAATAGTTTAGCATTCGTCTGAATTCTCTACGTCTATGGTGGTGTTGTTTTTTCTATTATTATGTCAAGATTCTTCAAAACATTCCGTGACATGAAGCGATCCTCGGTCCTCTAGTTAATTGTCTGTTACTAATCACCTTCATAGACTGTCTGTAAGAGTCTGTTGGGACGTGTGAGATATAAAGTATTATTTATTAACACGAGTTTACTTCCTCTGTCTCGAATGTTCCATTTCAGACAATGCTAATCAGTTGGTCTTGGAGGAATACGTTGGTGTTTTCGATATACCCCCGAGTATATACATCCTCTGTCTAGAATTTTCTATTCAGACAATGCTAATCAGTTGGTCTAAGAGGAATACGTTGGTGTTTTCGATATACCCCCGAGTATATACATCCTCTGTCTAGAATTTTCTATTCAGACAATGCTAATCAGTTGGTCTAAGAGGAATACGTTGGTGTTTTCGATATACCCCCGAGTATATACATCCTCTGTCTAGAATTTTCCATTCATCAAGTGCTAATCAGTTGGTCTTGGAGGATATATTTACCCCCCCCCCCCCCCTCAGCTCAGTTAACGCCACTGTTCTGCGCACTGCCAAAGCGTTTACATGGAATAAGAACATCCCTCCACTTGGACTCATAATAAAAACCAACACCCTGGCTTAATTTGTTGGAAACCGCTATTGGCTTTTAATTTTTTTAATTTTTTTATATTAAATTCGATTATTTTAGAAAGTCCAAATCTTCACAGAAAGATTTTAGGCTGTTGATTATTGGTATATGTCCAAGATGCAGGTTGACCTTACCCGATGAAAAAGCCTGGGCAGACGCGAGAAACTTAGCCGAATCGTGTGCACGGGAATTACTTCTCCTCCAGCCCCCTCCCCCCCCCCCACCCTCCTTTTTGAGACCACATGGTGGGGTTTAAGGGCTTGGGCTTGGAGTGGGCTTGGTAGAAATAGGCTAGGGTAGGAAGGGCTTTTCTCCCTATTCCTAGTGTCAGCTTAACTACCTAAAACATGTCTGCGCCGCATGCAAAGTTCGAGAACGAAGCATTTTTATTTTCATAGCCCAAAAGTTAATACATTGTTCATGCAATGACTGAAGCAGAACAGCACTCTCGGTTATTCCTTTGTCATCGTGTCCTTTCGCCCATTTGAACGATTGTTATCCTACATCACCAGCCCCCCCCCCCCCCCCTCCTCCTCTCGAACAACAAATACTCCCCCCCCCCCCCCACCTCCATCCGCCATCCGCCTTTTCCTACGTTGTAGACAATCTGTTCTTTTTTCCTTATCAAATGAAATTACAATTTGCCTGTCCTGATCAAGCATTGATGGAATAAAAAAGGAATGCTGTGGATAAACAAGGAAAAGCAATTTGAAGGGAGAATAACTGTGTGTGTGTGTGTGTGTGCGTGTGTGTGTGTGTGTGTGTGTGTGTGTGTGTGTGTGTGTGTGTGTGAGTGTGTGTGTGTGTGTTGTATGTGTGCGTGCGTGCGTTCGTGCAATCGTGCGTGCGTGCGTGCGTGTGTGTGTGTATGTATGTATGTGTGTATGTGTGTGTGTGTGTGTGTGTGTACACACACAAACACACAAACACGAGCACATGAGAAAAAAACTAATACATTACTTGTCATAATATCCCTACATCACAATTATTATCTATTACTCACGTGTAGGCCTACATCCATTCACCCATTTCAAAGACCTATTGCTATTACCCGCTATTACGAGTTAGTCGTGTGACAGAGTTTTCTTGCACACGAGACTGTAGATGTCTCACTTCGGCTACGCCGTCGTGAGACAGCATCAGTACTAATCGAGTGTGCAAGAAAACTCTCTGTCACACGACTAACTCGTAATAGCGATTATGTCTCACAGCATAGGCCTAGAAAGAAAGAAATGAGTTTTGGGGGACGAAATATAACAGGCACAATTGCCCTTTTACACATACCCTACACACGCATGCGCGCAGAATATAGATTCAATGCGTTTCGTGTTTTCACTGGTTGAATGCATTCAACAAAGTATCAACCAACGTTTCTGAATCTTTCAATGAAAAAAGATAAACTTATTTTAAACCAAACAGCACATACCAACGAAAGCTAAACACACAAACACACACGCGCACTGACACAGATTGAATGCAAAGCGCGAACGAACACAGAGGATTTTTGTAGGTCAGGTCGTGGGAAAGTCCACCCGAAATGTTCCACAGGGGAACTGGTTGTGTTTGTATTGTTTATTTTCTCACAGTGATGTTGATAGTTTTTACTGTGCCGTTTTGAAAGAATATTTTCCGAATTTGGGGCACACTTTTGACTTTTGATTCGTTTATCTCGTCGAAGTAACATTCGAGTGTTTCTAATTCAAAACCTTCCAACACCGCTGGTGCAGATTAGACCTGCCTGACTGTCTGCGTGCGTGTTAGAGCTGAAGACGAAGCCTCAATCACCAAAGCGTCACCTATATCTGTAGGTCCTGAGCATCGGATGTACGTTGATACGTGGTGAGATCTGCACGGAACTGTCTATGCAACTTTTGCGAGTCACAGGTGTAAGGTTCGATCTTTTCTTTGAAATTTCGTCCTCTGTGTACGTAGCAAAGTGTTTCGCCATTTTCGGTTTTCGTTGCAGACGACGATAGTGAAAGTAGTACCTATGGTTTTGTTTTGACCTTTCGTATTCAGGGTTCTTAATTAAAGCTTGGTAAAGGGAGCTTGTCGTGTAAGTGAAAAGTTGACGAAGCTTTTGAAAACAGAAATTGAACAGTGAAGAAGAAGATGTGGCTTTCAGTTATATACAGGAGAACGGGGTTGGTATTCTTTTTCCGTCAAACACGAAGTACACAGATAAAACGTGGTTGACTGACCAAGGCCTGTTGGCACACTATTCAGAATGCACAACAAAATGTAACAACACTTTGATACCTATTTTTCTACGTTCGTGATCACTTGCAATGAATACTAAAAACATAAGTGTTTAAGGTAGTGACTGAATGTATGTGAAGGTAAACATTTTCAGAAATAAATGCATGATCAAAATAATTGATTTCGGCATCAAAGCGTGTAACATACAATCTTACACACGTTTGCTTCAGTAGTGGCAAAGAAGGAATGCGTGTGACATACGTACCACGACCCTCGTCTCGATTCCCCCTCTATGTTAAAACATTTAGTCAAGTTTTGACTAAATGTTAAAAAAAAAAGACACCCAATGTTGTTCTTTTCTGTATTAACTTGACCCACATCTACCTGTTAATGACCGCCACCTGCAATATTGGGACACTTTGGGCAAGTCCCAAGAGCTTTTTTTCATCGCAAGTACCGTTGTAGTCTACACCTTCGTGACACCTGCAAACTTATAATATTGTTGTGGAGATTACTTCACACTTTTGCGTGGTACGTTTCTTCGTTTTTGTCAACATTGTGTTCCTCATTTGCATTCTATGGCTGTATTTCACACACAAAAAGCGTTAAAGCCTTTCACTGTACTTTATGTATGTGAACAGTTCGCAATCTATGCCCTCTCTACCTCGTAAACAACGTCCAAAACGTAATCTGGGAACTCAAATCAACACAAACGTGCAGAATATGAAGCTTATTTCAAGCACCCTCACAACGCAATTAGATGGTTATTATGCCCACGGTATTACCCTTAGGTTGACGCAGATGCTTATATACCCTGGGGTATTACCCTGTTATAGAATGCGTTCATAAGGTAAGTGGAGTCACTGCGTGTGGGTGTCTTTGTGAGGAGCCCCAATATTTGAATCCTTTTGTGCTTCTGTCGCATCTTTGTTATCAAGTTTCTATGGATGTTCTAATCCTACAGCTAATTACTGAGGGATAGAGAAACAGAATATTAAAGACTGATTGCAAAGAGAGAGAGAGAGAGAGAGAGAGAGAGAGAGAGAGAGAGAGAGAGAGAGAGAGAGAGAGAGAGAGAGAGAGAGAGAGAGACAGAGAGACAGAGAGACAGAGAGACAGAGAGAGAGACAGAGAGAGAGACAGAGACAGAGAGAGACAGAGAGAGAGAGACAGAGAGAGAGAGAGAGAGAGAGAGAGAGAGAGAGAACGCAGATGTTCAGGGAGGAGAATTTACATTAGCTTGCACTGTGATAAAAAATGGACATTTCTAATATCTTCTCCGTAGAATCTCAGAAAGCTTCTTTGAGCTGGAGAGCTGGGAAAGGGTGATTGCAGGGACAAGGCATGAAGGGCGTCACGGTACATGTGCAGGGGTCCCCACGGACCCACCACCTAGAGGGTCCCTGGACCCCCACTTTGAATCGTTAGCTTGTCCATGGACCCCCTCTGTGGAGTTTTAGAGGGTCCCGAGAGTCCACACACACGCACCAGCACACACACATAAGAGTACACTGACAATACTCCCTGAGGTACGCACGATAACAGAACTTTAGAGCGTCCCAGGACCCGCTCTTTTTAGGTTTAGTGCGTCCTGGGACCCCCTCCGTGAATATCTAGAGCGTGTTTTCGGCTTCTAGTGCGTAAAGGACGCAGCGACGCACAGTTTAGGGAGCCAGCCCTACGAGTGCCCTATGAATGACCTATGAATGACCTGTAAAAGTACACAGCGTGACCGTCCCTTCGTGCAACGCACCACAGAGCTGACCAGGCTTACACTATAGGATAAAGCTATGTTTCCATATAGCGACGCGGCGGAGGCACGATGGCGATGAACACGCGATGCTGCTAGCGAATTTCGCCGTGAGTTTTTCCATTAAAAGCGGTGCGGCAGGCGTTGTTTTTTTTCTTTCTGGCTTGACTTCTTCTTATAAATAATATTGGTCAAAAACTCACACAACCATACCGTTATCAAGAGAAACTATATTTGAAGCTACTTAATATATTGGTTAGAAAATTGAAAAGACGAGAAATGTAAGAAAAAACAAACTCTTTTGTTTCAACAAAATGCTTAAAAAGCGGAACGAACACGGTGCCTTTGATAACCTTTGAAGAAATTCTTGCTGGACTAAGTGCAGCCCAGGGAATACATGTATCTGACGAAAACACAGTGCTCTTAATTGGACCCATACCACAACAAAAAAACAACAGCCTTGTGGTTTCCTGTGCAGACTGCCACTGTTTTCTTGCAGAATAATATACGCATATAATTTACCAATTAATTTCAGCAGAAAAAAAAGAAACAAAACAAGAATCCGCAGTCTGCACAGACACACATAAGCCTGTAGATTTTGTGTACGTTTTCCAGTCGAGGAATTCTATGTAAAAACCTAGACGGATGTATTTTGGCTGTTCTGTATACAATATGATTTGCCCGGGGAAAAAAAATATATCGTCACAGCCGCCAGTCACACACAAAATATACGCGTGTCTGGTTCTTGTTCGTTTTCGTCATTATATTTAATAATGTCTTACCTCCTAGTCAGTTTCGTATCTCATATGTTTTTTCTATGATTTTATCACATCATTTTTTTATATTTAGTCAAGTTTTGACTAAATATTTTAACGTAGAGGGGGGAATCGAGACGAGGGTCGTGGTGTATGTGTGTGTGTGTGTGTGTGTGTGTGTGTGTGTCTGTCTGTGTGTGTGTGTAGAGCGATTCAGACTAAACTACTGGACCGATCTTTATGAAATTTAACATGAGAGTTCCTGGGTATGAAATCCCCGAACGTTTTTTTCATTTTTTTGATAAATGTCTTTGATGACGTCATATCCGGCTTTTCGTGAAAGTTGAGGCGGCACTGTCACGCCCTCATTTTTCAACCAAATTGGTTCAAATTTTGGTCAAGTAATCTTCGACGAAGCCCGGGGTTCGGTATTGCATTTCAGCTTGGTGGCTTAAAAATTAATTAATGACTTTGGTCATTAAAAATCGGAAAATTGTAAAAAAAAAGAAAAATTTATAAAACGCTCCAAATTTACGTTTATCTTATTCTCCATCATTTGCTGATTCCAAAAACATATAAATATGTTATATTCGGATTAAAAACAAGCTCTGAAAATTAAATATATAAAAATTATTATCAAAATTAAATTGTCCAAATCAATTTAAAAACACTTTCATCTTATTCCTTGTCGGTTCCTGATTCCAAAAACATATAGATATGATATGTTTGGATTAAAAACACGCTCAGAAAGTTAAAACAAAGAGAGGTACAGAAAAGCGTGCTATCCTTCTTAGCGCAACTACTACCCCGCTCTTCTTGTCAATTTCACTGCCTTTGCCATGAGCGGTGGCCTGACGATGCAACGAGTAAAATGGCATTGCGTTCAGTTTCATTCTGTGAGTTCGACAGCTACTTGACTAAATATTGTATTTTCGCCTTACGCGACTTGTTTTTTAATGTTTTTGCACTCGTGTCATATATAGCATTTTATGTTTACGTTGTTTTCGCAATGTTGTTTGGTGTCGGCTGGCAATGAATAAAGCTAAACAGAATGCCAACACAACGCACCCTCCGCCCCTCCCCCTGACCCCCCTCCCTCCCCCCTCCCTCCACACCCTAAACAAAAAAAGAAGAAAAAAGGCGAGAGGCTTGTACTGCTTGATCTGAAGTGAAAATTAGTTTGAAAAACAAGCAAGGTATTTTCTAGGAACGTTTAGTTGTGACAAAGCAAAACGTTACGGTCACTGATCTTCGACTCAGCGATCTTTAAAAGTGGACAGACAGACGGACACTTACAATACAGAGAATAAACTTATCTGACAAATTGTCCTGAAGCTCGTTCCGAAGACAAGCGAGACTGAGACCAACATTTAAAAAAAAAAATACAAATACAAAATTAATTTTTTTTTTTCTTCTCTTCTTCTTTTAATTTTTTTAATCATTTTTTTAATTTATATTTTGTTTCTCTTTTTATTGTTTTCATCCTCTCTTCTCTTGCTTGTCCCGAAGCTTGTTCCTTCTCCCAGTATGCTCTCACGCCGCCCTGTCCCAGCACTCGAAAAAACCCACGCACCCCTTGTGGGATTCGAACCACGATCTCCGGCCCGCAGTCAGATGCGCTAACCACTGCGCCACGGGGGCCGGACCAACATTTTTATGTGTAATAGACTGAACGCGTTAACGATGAAGCTCGTGTGACAATGAAATCCTGTGGTCGCAGGCAGCTTACCTGACGCTTACATCAATCAGGCTTGTATTATACACAAAACCAAACCCTGCGGTAAAAAAACCAGGTTTAGCTTATCGTGAAAAGACCGATGTAAATATCAAATATGTATCCATTTTACCGTGACACAATAAATCAACAGATGTCGAAGGCGGAAATAAATGCTCTTCAGCTGCCTTTGTGTGCAACGTAAAATAACGCCGCAAAGAGGAACTTAAAATGCTAATGAGTGTACATTTTTTTTAATGTTTTTGTCATTTTCATTACTTTATCGTCCCATCGCTGGGAAATTCGGGTCGCTTCCTCCCAGTGGGAAGCTAGCAACAACAGAGTCGTGCTACCCAGGTTCCTGCGTGTTTAGGTGTAATGCACTTATGTCAGAATGACCGAGGTCTTTTACGTGCCACTGTGGTGACACGGGGTAGGAACATGGAAACCGTCTCTGAATCTGCTCATGAAGTTGACCCGTGTCCGTCCAGATCTGAACCCGTGACCCAAGGATCACAAGTCAAGTGCTTTACCAACTGCCGGGCCCCCTACAATGTTTTTGTGTGGTTTTTTGTCTCCATCGCAGCACTGTGTTGTGTACTTTCATGATATGAAAAGATCCTGTCATTACACATTTTGATCGGTTTGACACGACGCGAGACGCACCAGTCCTCCAATTAATGCTAATCGGTAAAATACCGGACGGGCGCAGTGGCGTGGTGGTAAGACGTCGGCCTCCTAATCGGGAGGTCGTGAGTTCGAATCCCGGTCGCTGCCGCCTGGTGGGTTAAGAGTGGAGATTTTTCGATCTCCCAGGTCAACTTATCTGCAGACCTGCTAGTGACTTAACCCCCTTCGTGTGTACACGCAAGCACAAGACCAAGTGCGCACGGAAAAGATCCTGTAATCCATGTCGGAGTTCGGTGGGTTATAGAAACACGAAAATACCCAGCATGCCTACTCAACGAAAGCGGAGTGAGCTGACTATGCTCTCAGATAATAGTGTGCGAAACCCAAATGGGCAAACGAGCTCACAAGTAACCAGAACATTCTGGAACGCTAGGTAAAATACCGCGGTTAATGTCAAATGTGGAATAAAACAACAGCTACTGGAGCCGGAAATAAAGCCCAAACAATGTTTAGTGATGGTAACCTAATCTAATTTTCCCTGATGATCCTAATCTCTTTTTCAGCAAAGAACAGAAAAAATAAAATAAATACAAATCACGAAAAAACACACAAGACACAAACATGACAGAGAAAGCACAAACTGTACGCATAGTGACGCTGCGTTAGTGCTTTAAAGAAGAAGAAAAGGCTACCTTCGTACCCTATTGTTTTCTAAACAATTACTTTGTTTTGTCGTAAACCTCTTTTTACACCCCCGGTATAGGGGTGTGTATAGGTTTCACTCGATGTGTTTGTGTGTTTGTGGCGGTGTTTGTGTGTTTGTGTTCGCAAGTAGATCTCAAGAATGAACGGACCGATCGTCACCAAACTTGGTTAACATGATCTATACATTCCCGAGACGGTCCGTACAAAAATTGGGACCAGTCAAATACACGGTTAGGGAGTTATTGGTGGATTAAAATTATACAAGCACTTATAGACGGACACCCCCGTTGGTCAAAGGGAAATAACCATTCTCACTGCCACCAACTGAGAAGGTTATTTCCCTTTGACGGGGGTGTTTTTCCTATCGGAGGAATTTCTTGTTGTTGTCTTGGATCCGTAGGATAATAAAGTCTTGTTGTTGAAGAGGTTTAACCGATCTGGCAACCGGAATAGACGCACGCGCCATTATTCGCTTTGAAATCATTCAGCACGAAAGCTCTTGAGTTTAACGAAACGATAGCACTGAACGGCTTGCACCCTAAATGACAACAGGCTTAAAATAAAGGAACAACAGAGCTGGCAACCAGAATAGACACACGCGCCGTTTTTCGCTTTAAAATGATGTACAACAAAGAATTAGGCTGAAATGAGGCATTCAGCGCTAAAGCTCTAACGTTTAACGAAACAATAGCACTGACCGCCCTACCCCTTTGAAAGCAGCAATTTAGTGACATTCCTCTCTTGACAAAACAAACTAAACAAAATAAACACGCGTTCATTTCCAGTTTACAGAGTAAAGAGTGCAACCAAAGTTTACAGGTGAAAATAGGTGATGCATATGTTTATGCAGACAAAATCCTGGGTGGCCGAGTGGTAACGCACTTGCGCTCGGAAGCGAGAGGTTGCGAGTTCGACCCTGGGTCAGGGCGTTAGTAATTTTCTCCCCCCTTTCCCAACCTAGGTGGTGGGTTCAAGTGCTAATCTTTCGGATGAGACGAAAAACCGAGGTCCCTTCGTGTACACTACATTGGGGTGTGCACGTTAAAGATCCCACGATTGACAAAAGGGCCTTTCCTGGCAAAATTGTATAGGCATAGATAAAAATGTCCACCAAAATACCCGTGTGACTTGGAATAATAGGCCGTGAAAAGTAGGATATGCGCCGAAATGGCTGCGATCTGCTGGCCGATGTGAATGCGTGATGTATTGTGTAAAGAAATTCTATCTCACACGGCATAAATAAATCCCTGCGCCTTGAATATGTGCGCGATATAAATTGCATTAAAAAAAATCAATAAAAAAAAAATCCCTGCGCTTAGAACTGTACCCACGGAATACGCGCGATATAAGCCTTATATATTGATTGATTGATTGAAATCCGATTTTGTTTTGAATGTTGTGTTATGGAGACATTTGACCGGGTCCTAAATGCTGTCCGGTTGAGGCATCGTGTCATGGAAGTTCCCGACACAGAAAACCACTCGTCACGCTCATAAGATAATTGCCTATGTCGTTTTTTGATGTTCAGAGAAAAACGCAAACACATTTTCTTTGGTTTCTGAACAATCTGCCAATCTCATTTTAGTTATACGTTGCAAACTGCCTGTCTCGAACGGTAACAGCTGGATAAACGTCAGATAAAGAACCGACAGCAACATTTTCAATCAGCAAAACTGCAAAACAACCCACAAAGAGCTTTTGCATACTTTCACATTCTCAAAGCTTCCTGTATCATAAAGAAAAAGTGCCTTACTCAAGAAACGAGATCGGCAGTTTTGCTTACGTTACCGTGGTAATGGTTTCCGATGGTCTGAGAGTTTGTACTTTCTAACACATAATAGACACCCTTCCAGTAGCTTCCCCTGTAGTTTCACTACAGAAATGCGTAACACTAAGATAGGTATTTTTCTTATGAGCGTGACCCACTCCTGGGCGCATATTGACAGCGTGCTGGAACTTCCTTTCATGTTATTTGTGCACATGACTGCGACACAAACACGGCTCTGATTACTAAATTTATCCTTTTGTTTGTCGGTAATTGCATCGTGAATCTCACAAGTGGACGTTGTGTCATGCATTTTGTCCCTCGGCCGAACAAAAGGGTGTTTTTTTCTTCTTCATTTAATCACATATTAATCACGAACATTTTCAAACAAAAATATACCTGAACGCAATTTGATCCTGTCATGAACGAGGCAGCATACACGCTTTTAATAAATTGTTGGTTATTGAGCGCGTGATTTGAAGTTGTACGGTCGTGTGTTTCAAAGTTGGTTGGTTATTGAGCGCGTGATTTGAAGTTTTACGGTCGTGTGTTTCAAAGTTGGTTGGTTATTGAGCGCGTGATTTGAAGTTGTACGGTCGTGTGTTTCAAAGTTGGTTGGTTATTGAGCGCGTGATTTGAAGTTTTACGGTCGTGTGTTTCAAAGTTGGTTGGTTATTGAGCGCGTGATTTGAAGTTGTACGGTCGTGTGTTTCAAAGTTGGTTGGTTATTGAGCGCGTGATTTGAAGTTTTACGGTCGTGTGTTTCAAAGTTGGTTGGTTATTGAGCGCGTGATTTGAAGTTTTACTGCCGTGTGTTTCAAAGTTGGTTGGTTATTGAGCGCGTGATTTGAAGTTTTACTGTCGTACGTGTGTTTCAAAGTTGGTTGGTTATTGAGCGCGTGATTTGAAGTTTTACTGCCGTGTGTTTCAAAGTTGGTTGGTTATTGAGCGCGTGATTTGAAGTTTTACTGTCGTACGTGTGTTTCAAAGTTGGTTGGTTATTGAGCTCGTGTTTTGGAGTTTTACGGTCGTGTGTTTCAAAGTTGGTTGGTTATTGAGCGCGTGATTTGAAGTTTTACGGTCGTGTGTTTCAAAGTTGGTTGGTTATTGAGCGCGTGATTTGAAGTTTTACGGTCGTGTGTTTCAAAGTTGGTTGGTTATTGAGCGCGTGATTTGAAGTTTTACTGCCGTGTGTTTCAAAGTTGGTTGGTTATTGAGCGCGTGATTTGAAGTTTTACTGTCGTACGTGTGTTTCAAAGTTGGTTGGTTATTGAGCTCGTGTTTTGGAGTTTTACGGTAGTATCTTTTGAATTGTCAATGTCTTAATGTCCCCCCAATGACAAACGTAAACCCTATACATGTAAAACTAAAAGTTTTTTTTTTCCATTATAGTTTCACCAACATTTTTCAACGATCTTCTTTAAACTTCATTTTTCAAGGTCCATGTCACGCTTTTGAACCATGACTCCGAGAATGACCTAAGAACAGATCCGCTCTAAATACTGAGGAGGCAGCCAGGCTGTACATTGTTGACTTGTTGTTGTTATCGTTGTTGTTGTTAAAGGTACTGAACTTGTCAAATCCAGGTGCACGGAGCCCCTGGGTCTTTTAGTCATACCTCAGGCAGCTATCCGTTAGAAGAACTACCAAGTTTCATTGACTTGCACCCAAAGAGTCAAGAACTGCGATTTTTTTACGAATTAATTTCGTACTCGGACCCGACTGGTCTTGACCTATTTTTGGATCTAAATTTAGATCAGGTAGATCACCACATCATGCACAAAAAGACACGTCACTTAGCAAACTATGTCAGACGTCATCATGAGTTTGTGTAAAA
>NC_090250.1:18673622-18696122 GCF_037325665.1 Littorina saxatilis | reverse complement strand
TGGTCCTCCACAGATTCACATACGTATGTCAAAGACAAGACCGTTTACTGTCATGTGTGCCATTTATTCCGCATCAGGGTACAGTTACTGTCGCCTTGCAGCATTACACCAATCTCTGACGTCATCAAAGCGTCTTCATAGGCTAAACTATCAAATCGTCTTATTAGACTAATCTAGTACAAAGTCATGGATACGACAAACGTTTCCTCCTGTTGCTTCTTTTCCGCCAGTTCCCGGTCTTCTGTGCCTCCCCCCACCCTCTCCACCTCGTCTTCTTCTAGGTTACAACCATATCTTTGGCCCGCTCACTCATACCCCCTATTTTGTCAGCCTTTTTTTCTGGGCATCGCCGTGGATTTGACATGGGCATAGGTACGTTTATCATCTCAAATGAGTTATTCATGTTTTGTGCATATTACAACCAACATTAACCTATACATGTATACAGCATAACGTCAGCAAACATAACATTCAATAAACCGTGAGAATGATATCAGCATTAGTTATTTAAACGAAGACATATTAAGGGGGTGCAACTCGTGTGCGATCCTGACTGTCCTGCCTGTTTTATTGTGTACAGGCAGGCTGGGTGTCTCAAATAAATATTTCCATTTTAATGTAACATTTGAATGGAAATTAAAGTGTTTTTGTTTTGTTATTGTTATTGATGTTATTCTCTTGTATCCTCCTCCTCCTCTTCCTCCTCCTCCTCCTCCTCCTCCTCCTCCTCCTCCTCCTCCACCTCCTCGTCGTACAGCAAATGTTAAACACACCAAGAAATTGATTGCTTGCAAATATCGCCTTTCTATGGAGAACCGAGTTTCAGCATTCTCTCCCTCTTTTCCCCTTCTCTGGTTTTCTCTCTGTCTCTGTCTGTCTGTCTGTCTGTCTGTCTGTCAATCTGTCTCTGTCTCTCTCTCTTTCGGTCTCGGTTTTTCTTTTCCCCTTTCTCTGCTTTTGTCTGTCGTTCTGTTTCTGTCCCCTCTCCAATCTTGTCTTTGTGTGATACTGCGTTCATTTTGCAAAATTATTTCGGAAACAAACTTTGGATGGAAAGCTGCTTGTCCGTTGATTTATTTACATGTGCCTGTGGGAAATGTAATGTTGCTTTCCATTGTAAAATCGTGGCCAGATGCGAAACAGTGCACACAATCGTATACCCGTGACGAAAGGATTGTGTTAAAGGCACAGTGCGCCTCCCGTAAACCATCACAGATACTGTCAGGCTTTTACACACAGTACAAACACCCTTCCATTTGAACGCTCACCAAACGGGAACATCCTAGGTGCCCTACGTAAAGAGCGAGCAATTTTCAAAGAATCAATTTTGCGGATTGTGTCAGAGACAATCGGACCGTGGTGCGTTTTGGCGCTAGACCTAACTTTTATTGGGTATTGGGAATTGGGTCCTGGCAAGTGCATGTACATGCGAAGAAAGATTAAAGTTACTCCAATGGAAAATGTTACATAATATTTATCCCACAAATATTTTATTGCATAAAATGAAGTTAAAACAAAATAGTTTATGTAGTCTTTGTAATGAAATGGATTATATTGAACACTTCTTTTGGAAATGTAGCAAAATGAAATTGTTTTGGGAAAATGTTAGAAGATGAGTATATATTTGTTAATACGGGAGAAAATATTAAATTAACAGAAAAAGATGTATTGTTTGGTTATTCTCCCGAAGTGCAAACCCCCATAAACAAAATTATTAATCATATTTTGCTCATTTCAAAAATGCGTATCAGTAAGTATAGATATGGTAGGCCTATTGATATAAATGTGATGTTAGGATATGAATTAGTGTTGAGATATTTCAGTAGTGTGTAAATGTTGAAGGATGAATGATGATACGTTGTAGACGGATGCTTGAATTCTTTTTTTTATTAAAAGCCCCACAATGATGTGCTTGGCAAATTAAAAAAAAAAAAAAATTTTTTTTTAACCGAATGACCTAAAAGCACGAAGACAACTACTTACCGAAATCACTTAGTTTAGTGTTGACACAGACCTAGAGACAGTTCTAAGGCAAAGACCAAAAGCAAAGAGAACAGTCAAAAAGCTGAGTCGAGGGACTGAGGCTGGGGGTGGGGAGGTGGTAGGAGGCATATGGCTGGATCCACTGCCGGTGATAACATCTGTAAGCATTCGGGAAAAGGGGACGGTAGGGAGAGGGGTCGGGGGGAAGACGAGATAAATGCAATAACAATGTCTACAAGAAATGAGCGCCCTAGAATAAGATTTCACAGAAAGAACATGGAAATTGTGCGTGGGAGGGGGGGGGGGGGGCGTCGCTAATTTTGTGAGGACATCTCTAGCCGTTTTGACAAGAAAAATGGGTGTATGACTGTTGTTTGTTGTTGTTGTTTTTTCCCCTTTATATGATTTAGTTTTTCCATGGTATGTTGTTTGTTCCGTTCTAGTCACGCTGAATGCGGATAACTGTTGGAGCTGTCAATTTAGACAATGTATACTTCTCTAAATTCCCCTGCTGTAGCAGATATAGTTTGTATAGTTGAGGAAGCACTAATATGCCAGGCTGAGCGACAGAATGCGACCTACTGTAGAAACTGTACAAGAAGTTGGGACAGTAGGGAGGTCCAGGTTTCCTTTCAGATGCCAACTGCGTCAATGTTCCGAACTTCTTCTTCTTTTTTGTTTTTCTTTTTTTTTATACGACAAATCAATTTTTGTTAAACAGAAATAAAAACGGGTGTATGGTGAACGAGAAGGGGGGGGGGGAGGTACGGGACTTGAACAGGGTCAGAAGTAGTGACATAAGGGGTGTGGTATAGTAGGGGGAAGAGTCAGTGCATTGCATAGTCGAACCGAGTTTGGGATTGATTGCATTGGTTGGTTGTTATTACACCCCCGGTATAGGGGTGTGTATAGGATTCGGTCGATGTGTTTGTTTGTTTGTGTGTTTGTGTTCGCATATAGATCTCAAGAATGAACGGACCGATCGTCACCAAACTTGGTGAACAGGTTCTATACATTCCTGAGACGGTCCTTACAAAAATTGGGACCAGTCAAACACACGGTTAGGGAGTTATTGGTGGATTAAGATTCTACAAGGACTTATAGAGGGACATATTTTATGGTCAAAGGGAAATAACCTTCTCAGTTGGTGGCAGTGAGAATGGTAAGGACGGGGGTGTTTTTCCTACCTCGGAGGAATTTCTTGTTTGTATTGTTCTTCAGCTGCTATTCGAGACCGATGCAACTTTGTTCATTTTCTCAGTTACCGAGAACCAAAGCGAGGGGAGAGAGTTATTAAGGAGATAGACCCACTGTAATTTTGGGAGGAAAGCCAGTATGGTACGTATGCAGGGAAGAGGGGGTTGCGGGAGTGCGGGGGGAGTAAAGGACAACGGAAAGGGGAGGGGGGGGAGAGTAGGAGGGAGAGAAGTAGGGAGGTAGGGATGAGTCTATGGCGTGTATACAGAACGAGAAGACAGAGACAAAAAATATAGATGGTGCAACAACATAGAGATTGAGAATAGGAGCGCTCCTAAAAATGTCAAAACTGCACTTAATCGCTTGGAAATGTCAAACAGAAATCAGAGATATGATTATTATTGTCGCTTCTTACGTAATTATAGAAGAAATAAAGATGTACATGTATATACGCAATTTAAGTTTTGGGAGGACATAGATAGAAAGCGTAGAGTAAGAGGGGAGGGGACGGTTCTTGGAGTGAAGGGCCAAGGGTAGGCTACTGGGGGGAGGGGGGAATAGGGGGAGGGGGGAATAGGGGGAGGGGGAGGGGGCAGAGTTTATTGCCTATCGATTCCCTCTGTGTATGGCCCTCCCTTTCACATCTACATTATACACACCACGCCCCCTGCCTCCCTCATTTGCATCTGGAGATGTCCTCCTTCGGGGGGAGAAAAAGCTCGATCAAAGAACTGGTAGCCGTAGCTTCTTTTCTCTCTCTCTCAGAACCACATAACCTGGGAGCAATGAATTCCATGGTTAAACTGAGTGGATGAAAGTTTTAAGTACAACCTGAGGAGAACTGAGTAAAGATCTGAGCGATTTGTTTTTTTCCTCGGTGAGAGAGAGAGAGAGAGAGAGAGAGAGAGAGAGAGAGAGAGAGCCAGAGAGAGAGAGAGAGCTAGAGACAGAGACATATACAGAGACAGACAGACAGAGACAGACAGAGACAGACAGAGACAGACAGACAGACAGACAGCCAGAGACAAATTGAGGCAGAGAGGCAGAAACAGACTGACAGAGAGGCAGATACACAAACAGAGACATAGAGAGAGAGAGAGAGAGAGAGAGAGAGAGAGAGAGAGAGAGAGAGAGAGAGAGAGAGAGAGAGAGAGAGAGAGAGACAGAGAGAGAGAGAGAGAGAGAGAGAGAGAGAGAGAGAGAGAGACAGAGAGAGAGAGAGAGAGAGAGAGAGAGAGAGAGAGAGAGAGAGAGAGAGAGAGAGAGACAGAGACAGAGAGAGATAGAGAGAGAGAAAGAGAGAGACAGAGACAGAGAGAGAGAGACAGAGAGAGAGAGAGAGACAGAGAGAGAGAGAGACAGAGAGAGAGAGAGAGAGAGAGAGAGAGAGAGAGAGAGAGAGAGAGAGAGAGAGAGAGAGAGAGAGAGACACACAAAGACAAACGCACGGAGACCGTCAGAAAGAGAGCAGGTTCATGGAGTTGTAAAATTACAGCATTGGACCAGCAAATGCGGCCACGGTTTTATGAACAATACAAGTGTGTACACATTTTGTTTCTCCTGTTGGAGCAAAAACATCGGTTTACAGCCCTGACGTGTATATAATGCCTTTGCATCGTATCGATCGAAACCTACCCATAAAACCCCGTGTGATGGAAACAGAAACATTATTACCGCCAACTCGGCAGAACGGCACTCTGCAATGACAACGATTAAATTTCAACTTACTTCTGCAGCAAACAAACAAAAACACTTTTTTTGTTCTATAGTATACATGTAGTTGTCTTTCGTTGTTCAATGTGTCTGTCACGGTAAGGGGGATCTATTGCAAAGTCTATGAATTGTTGTAAAAACATGACTACCGTAAAATGTCTCACAACAGTGTAAATGTGTGCTCGGTACATGATCATTCTTATACATGTTTGTGAGTTAGTGTGAATACATTGTTGCTACCCGAATGCATTATTCGAAGATCTTATTTGTGCTGCCTTGTTGTGTGTCATTGTGTGTGCGTGTTGTTTGTTGTTCTTTGTCTGTTTTATGTTGTGTTTTTGTTTGGACCTAGCCTTCTCTCGAACCATGTTTTGTTGCTGTGCTTGACACAGTTTGTCCATTCTTGCTACCCCTTGTTCGTGTATTCCATGACGTCATTGACCATTACGTAACAGATGGTGACAGCACCAAATCTGTCCTCATTTCCATACCGTCAGAGAGAACGTTTTGCGTTTTAGCACTGATGGCGATGACATGGTGGCATGGCTGCTATCACACCATACTCTGCATCTTATCCTCTCCATCTATCACTCTCCTCTTCTAGCATCTTGACCTCACTTCTCATGACGTCACTGATGACGTTTTGCAGATGAAATCTGTACGTGATGACATGGTGACTGTCACACTAGTCTCTGCCAACCAACTCTCCTTTCTTCAATTCTGTTGAAATCCTTCCTCATTCTCACGACGTCACGAATGACTTTTCTTTGCATTTCTTTTTTTGCAGAAGAGCACTTTACGTAATGACGTAATGACACGACGACTATCATACCCCCCACCCCCGCCGCATTATTTTCTCTTCCTTAGTGCTTTTAGCAAGATCTCCCAGGATATCTGCACTCCTTAAAAATCACGTCTCAATATTTGTATTATTATTCCCTCTTCCCATCGTAATCTTCCCTCATTCTCATGACGTCCACGATGACGTTGTTGCAGATGAGCGGTGCCGGTGATGACGTAATGACATGGCGGCGAGCAGCCAGTCTCAGGACAAGTTGACGGGGGGCCGGGGGGCTGCGGAGGAGGAGCTGGAGGTGCTGGAGAATGGGGGACTCAGCCCCCAACCCTCGGTGCGCACGGAGGATGACGCGTGCTCGGAGATCATACGCATCGAGCAGCAGGATGCGCAGGAGGAAAAGTACCGCAACTCCGCCGTCGGCCGCATCGTCCGCTCCATGCAGGTAGGTGTCGGAGTTGTTTAATAAGTGTGTATAGTGCGCGCATTGCAGGTAGGTGTCGGAGTTGTTTAAGAAGTGTGTATAGTGCGCTCATTGCAGGTAGGTGTCGTAGTTGTTTAAAACATGTGTCTAACGACGTCCTCGTGGAATTTTGGCGTAACTCGTTCATAAACAGCTTTTTTTAGCAGAAAGTCAAAACTGATTATTTTCATTATGAAATATTGTTTAATATTTGTACCTGGTATGGAGAGAAAGGTAAAAGAATGTTTAATCATGTATTGTCACTTGTATTCAAGAGAATATTTCTTATTGAGAATAATGTACCTAGTCTAAATCACAAAAGCATCACAATCGCCAAGGATCGAGTTACGCGAACATTCTCCGACAACGACGGTAGGCACCGCGTAAAACCCTTTCAAATTATTCTAATTCACGTAAAAGCTTGAATTAAGGGAAAATAACAACTTACAATTCACAAGCTGTCTGGCAAATAGGAAAAAACAAGATGTTTTGATTTAAAAAGGGAAGGTCACAGCGACCTCCCCTCCTAAAATTCAAAATAGGAAACAAAGCACCTTGAGCCGTTGAGAACTTACCGAACGTGCAGCGGCCGCTTTTAACCAACAGACACCGGCCACTAGAAAGATCTATATCCATCTTCCCCCTTCCAACTAAATAAGACACCCTTTAACTCTCTGACGCAACGCCGCCTGTCGGCTCTTCCGTTTTCCCTCAAACGTCATCAGATACGGACGCGGAAAGGCGTCATCGGCTTCTGCATTTAACTTTTTTTGGGGTATCGATTACATTAACCTCCTTTTTTTGGTTTTTGTTGCACGACTTTTAGTCTATGTGTGGGACAGTAGGGTTTTCCCTTGTAAGCAAAACTCCTCGCTGTCTTTTTTCTGTCTGTAAGTATGTCTGTCTGTCTGTCTGTCTGTCTGACGATCTGTCAGCCGGTCTGTAAGTCGGTCTGTTTCTCTCTCTCTCTCTCTCTCTCTCTCTCTCTCTCTCTCTCTCTCTCTCTCTCTCTCTCTCTCTCTCTCTCTCTCTCTCTCTCTCTCTTTCTCTATCTCTATCTCTCTCCCTCTCTCTCTCTCCCTCCCTCTCCCTCTCTCCCTCTCTCTCTCCCTCTCTCTCTCCCCCCTCTCTCTCTCCCTCTCTCTCTCTCCCTCTCTCTCTCTCTCCCTCTCTCTCCCTCTCTCTCTCTTTCTCTAAATAAATAAAGTTCAATTCAATTCAATTCAATTACCTCTCTCTCTCTCTTTCTTTCTCTCTCTCTCTCTCTTTCTTTCTTTCTGTCTGTCTGTCTGCCTCTCTCTCTCTCTCTCTCTCTCTCTCTCTCTCTCTCTCTCTCTCTCTCTCTCTCTCTCTCTCTATCTCTCTCTGTTGGTATACATCTGTCTTAATAGCCGCCCGTCCGTCCGTCTGTCTGTCTGTCGCTTGTTCATTCTGGCAATGAAATAATGATTTTCATGTCTGTTACTCTGTCTCATGATACTGTTCCACTGTTTGTGCCATTTCGATTGACATTACTCCGGAAAACCATCTAAGAGCTATAGATGATCAATGTAACGTCTGATTTATTTTTCAATTCTGTTTCTGTCCATCATTTTTATCCCCCCACCTTTATTCACAGGAATTCACGTTTCTTGCTGATTCATTTTTTTTCCCATTACTTTATTGTCCCATCGCTGGGAAATTCGGATCGCTCCTTCCCAGTGGAAAGCTAGCAACAACGGAGTCGCACTACCTAGCTGTGTGCGTGTTTAGGTGAAACCAGCCACCTGCACTTATGGCACAATAACGCGCCACAGTGGTGACACGGGCCCGGAACATGAATACCGTCTCTGAGTCTGCACATAAGGTTGACACTTGTCCGACCCGGGCCGGATCCGAACCCGTGGCCCAAGGATAATAAGTCCAGTGCTCTACCAACTGAGCTACCGGGACCCCAGTGTCTATCTATTCAAAGCAGCAGCTGGCGTTAGTGCGGCAGAAAACTGCCATTGTCACTCTCCATATAGGTCTTCCAGTCTGTCTGTATGTTTGCTCTACTCTGACACCGTCACTCATCAAAGTGCTAATTTCCGTACCAAATGTCCTTCTTTTGAAGTGACAACTGCGACAAACAACCCTAACAAACGGCCCCAGGCTAGCACCAAATGAGTCAATATATCACCGCTATTAGCCGGCCAAACAGCAAATCGTGACAGCTACAGCGAAACACACCAGATTCCCTCGATGGCAGATGTTGGAAAACACCCAATAACTCCAACTCCAACGACAGCACAATGAAAAATAAATCCTACTCAGATGTAAATGTGTAACCGCACTTAGTATAAGCTTAGCTTGTTGTGTGTGGTCCCAATTGTTCCCATTGTTTAAAGTTTGCAGCCCCGTGTTCTCAGAATAAAATCGTGTCTAAACCAACTCCTACACAAATCCGAAACAGATCGACTGCTAACGCCCGGCGCTCATCTATATAACTTCAGCAGGACAGACGACGCACTGCAGATAATCCCAGCCCGCTACACGTTGCGTAAAAAGAAAACAGCCCAAGCACTCGTCATAATCCCTATCGCAGCATCAATAATATGCAGTGCGTCGTCTGTGCCGCTGACTCTGCGCAGGTATATCCTGCCCCTAACGCCCGTTGTCCAAAACGTCTGTCCACTACAAAGGAAGGTATTTAGTCAAGTTTTGACTAAATATTTTAACGTAGAGGGGGGAATCGAGACGAGGGTCGTGGTGTATGTGTGTGTGTGTGTGCGTGTGTGCTGTGTGTGTGTGTGTGTAGAGCGATTCAGACTAAACTACTGGACCGATCTTTATGAAATTTGACATGAGAGTTCCTGGGTATGAAATCCCCGAACGTTTTTTTTCATTTTTTTGATAAATGTCTTTGATGACGTCATATCCGGCTTTTCGTGAAAGTTGAGGCGGCACTGTCACGCCCTCATTTTTCAACCAAATTGGTTCAAATTTTGGTCAAGTAATCTTCGACGAAGCCCGGGGTTCGGTATTGCATTTCAGCTTGGTGGCTTAAAAATTAATTAATGACTTTGGTCATTAAAAATCGGAAAATTGTAAAAAAAAATAAAAATTTATAAAACGATCCAAATTTACGTTTATCTTATTCTCCATTATTTGCTGATTCCAAAAACATATAAATATGTTATATTCGGATTAAAAACAAGCTCTGAAAATTAAAGATATAAAAATTATTATCAAAATTAAATTGTCCAAATCAATTTAAAAACACTTTCATCTTATTCCTTGTCGGTTCCTGATTCCAAAAACATATAGATATGATATGTTTGGATTAAAAACACGCTCAGAAAGTTAAAACAAAGAGAGGTACAGAAAAGCGTGCTATCCTTCTTAGCGCAACTACTACCCCGCTCTTCTTGTCAATTTCACTGCCTTTGCCATGAGCGGTGGACTGACGATGCTACGAGTATACGGTCTTGCTGAAAAATGGCAGCTACTTGACTAAATATTGTATTTTCGCCTTACGCGACTTGTTATATTTAGTCAAGTTTTGACTAAATGTTTTAACGTAGAGGGGGGAATCGAGACGAGGGTGTGGTGTATGTGTGTGTGTCTGTGCGTGTGTGTGTGTGTGTGTGTGTGTAGAGCGATTCAGACCAAACTACTGGACCGATCTTTATGAAATTTGACATGAGAGTTCCTGGGTATGATATCCCCGAACGTTTTTTTCATTTTTTTGATAAATGTCTTTGATGACGTCATATCCGGCTTTTCGTGAAAGTTGAGGCGGCACTGTCACGCTTTCATTTTTCAACCAAATTGGTTGAAATTTTGGTCAAGCAATCTTCGATGAAGCCCGGACTTTGGTACTGCATTTCAGCTTGGTGGCTTAAAAATTAATTTATGACTTTGGTTATTAAAAATCGGAAAATTGTAAAAAAAAGCAAAAAATGTATAAAACGATTCAAATTTACGTTCATCTTATTGTCCATCATTTGCTGATTCCAGAAACATATAAATATGTTATATTCGGATTAAAAACAAGCTCTGAAAATTAAATATATAAAAATTATTATCAAAATTAAATTGTCGAAATCAATTTAAAAACACTTTCATCTTATTCCTTGTCGGTTCCTGATTCCAAAAAAATATAGATATGATATGTTTGGATTAAAAACACGCTCAGAAAGTTAAAACAAAGAGAGGTACAGAAAAGCGTGCTATCCTTCTTAGCGCAACTACTACCCCGCTCTTCTTGTCAATTTCACTGCCTTTGCCATGAGCGGTGGACTGACGATGCTACGAGTATACGGTCTTGCTGCGTTGCATATTGCGTTCAGTTTCATTCTGTGAGTTCGACAGCTACTTGACTAAATATTGTATTTTCGCCTTACGCGACTTGTTATATTTAGTCAAGTTTTGATTATATTTAGTCAAGTTTTGACTAAATATTTTAACATCGAGGGGGAATCGAAACGAGGGTCGTGGTGTATGTGTGTCTGTCTGTCTGTGTGTGTGTCTGTGTGTGTGTGTGTGTGTGTGTAGAGCGATTCAGACTAAACTACTGGACCGATCTTTATGAAATTTGACATGAGAGTTCCTGGGTATGAAATCCCCGAACGTTTTTATATTTAGTCAAGTTTTGACTAAATATTTTAACATCGAGGGGGAATCGAAACGAGGGTCGTGGTGTATGTGCGTGTGTGCGTGCGTGTGTGCGTGCGTGTGTGCGAGTGTGTGTGTGTGTGTAGAGCGATTCAGACTAAACTACTGGACCGATCTTTATGAAATTTGACATGAGAGTTCCTGGGTATGAAATCCCCGAACGTTTTTTTCATTTTTTTGATAAATGTCTTTGATGACGTCATATCCGGCTTTTCGTGAAAGTTGAGGCAGCACTGTCACGCCCTCATTTTTCAACCAAATTGGTTGAAATTTTGGTCAAGTAATCTTCGACGAAGCCCGGACTTCGGTATTGCATTTCAGCTTGGTGGCTTAAAAATTAATTAATGACTTTGGTCATTAAAAATCTGAAAATTGTAAAAAAAAAATAAAAATTTATAAAACGATCCAAATTTACGTTTATCTTATTCTCCATCATTTGCTGATTCCAAAAACATATAAATATGTTATATTCGGATTAAAAACAAGCTCTGAAAATTAAATATATAAAAATTATTATCAATTTTTTTTTCGAAATCAATTTAAAAACACTTTCATCTTATTCCTTGTCGGTTCCTGATTCCAAAAATATATAGATATGATATGTTTGGATTAAAAACACGCTCAGAAAGTTAAAACGAAGAGAGGTACAGAAAAGCGTGCTATCCTTCTCAGCGCAACGAATACCCCGCTCTTCTTGTCAATTCCACGGGCACTGCCTTTGTCACGGGCGGTGGAGTGACGATGCTACGAGTATACGGTCTTGCTGCGTTGCGTTGCGTTCAGTTTCATTCTGTGAGTTCGACAGCTACTTGACTAAATATTGTATTTTAGCCTTACGCGACTTGTTTACATTTTTTTGATAAATGTCTTTGATGACGTCATATCCGGCTTTTCGTGAACGTTGAGGCGGCACTGTCACGCCCTTTTTTTTCAACCAAATTGGTTGAAATTTTGGTCAAGTAATCTTCGACGAAGCCCGGACTTCGGTATTGCATTTCAGCTTGGTGGCTTAAAAATTAATTAATGACTTTGGTCATTAAAAATCTGAAAATTGTAAAAAAAAAATAAAAATTTATTTAACGATCCAAATTTACGTTCATCTTATTCTCCATCATTTTCTCATTCCAAAAACATATAAATATGTTATATTTGGATTAAAAACAAGCTCTGAAAATTAAATATATAAAAATTATTATCAAAATTAAATTGTCGAAATCAATTTAAAAACACTTTCATCTTATTCCTTGTCGGTTCCTGATTCCAAAAACATATAGATATGATATGTTTGGATTAAAAACACGCTCAGAAAGTTAAAACAAAGAGAGGTACAGAAAAGCGTGCTATCCTTCTTAGCGCAACTACTACCCCCGCTCTTCTTGTCAATTTCACTGCCTTTGCCATGAGCGGTGGACTGACGATGCTACGAGTATACGGTCTTGCTGAAAAATGGCATTGCGTTCAGTTTCATTCTGTGAGTTCGACAGCTACTTGACTAAATGTTGTATTTTCGCCTTACGCGACTTGTTACATTTAGTCAAGTTTTGACTAAATGTTTTAACGTAGAGGGGGGAATCGAGACGAGGGTCGTGGTGTATGTGTCTGTGTGTCTGTGTGTGTGTGTGTAGAGCGATTCAGACTAAACTACTGGACCGATCTTTATGAAATTTGACATGAGAGTTCCTGGGTATGAAATCCCCAGACGTTTTTTTCATTTTTTCGATAAATGTCTTTTATGACGTCATATCCGGCTTTTCGTGAAAGTTGAGGCGGCACTGTCACGCTCTCATTTTTCAACCAAATTGGTTGAAATTTTGGTCAAGTAATCTTCGACAAAGCCCGGACTTCGGTATTGCATTTCAGCTTGATGGCTTAAAAATTAATTAATGACTTTGGTCATTAAAAATCTGAAAATTGTAAAAAAAATATTTTTTTTTATAAAACGATCCAAATTTACGTTCATCTTATTCCCCATCATTTTCTGATTCCAAAAACATATAAATATGTTATATTTGGATTAAAAACAAGCTCTGAAAATTAAAAGATATAAAAATTATTATCAAAATTAAATTGTCCAAATCAATTTAAAAACACTTTCATCTTATTCCTTGTCGGTTCCTGATTCCAAAAACATATAGATATGATATGTTTGGATTAAAAACACGCTCAGAAAGTTAAAACGAAGAGTGGTACAGAAAAGCGTGCTATCCTTCTCAGCGCAAGTACTACCCCGCTCTTCTTGTCAATTTCACTGCCTTTGCCGTGCGCGGTGGACTGACGATGCTACGAGTATACGGTCTTGCTGCGTTGCATTGCGTTCAGTTTCATTCTGTGAGTTCCACAGCTTGACTAAATGTAGTAATTTCGCCTTACGCGACTTGTTCTTTCATAGTCTAAAACTCCCACGGTGTTTACGTGTATGGCCGTTTTTACCCAGCCTTTTAGGCAGTCATACGCTGGTCCCGGAGGATGCATGCTTGGTGTTTTCTTGTTCCTTTTTTCCCCCCGACATCTGACGTGGATTACAGGATCTTTTCCGTGCGAACTTGGTCTTGTGCTTGAGTGTACACACGAAGGGAGATAAGGCACTAGCAGGTCTGGGACATACGTTGACCTGGGAGATCGGAACAATCTCCACCCTTAACCTACAAGGCGCGGCCGGGATTCGAACCCACGACCTTCCGCTTGGGAGGCCAGCGTCTTATCCACTAAGGTCTTTGCGTCTGTCCACTACACAGACCAAATGGCGACGTACTTGGGAATGCTAAGCATTGCATAAACCTTTTGCCTTTTAAAAAAGAAAATGTATTCTTTTTTTGTTTCTTGGTTGTTATTTTTCTAGCAACTTCAGTAAACCTAAAACTATCAGGATTATGTAGAGTTTTGCCACTGATATCAACCTTACTCGTAATTCTCTTGTATGAAAAAAAACCCCAAAACAGCCGTTGTTTGAACAAATCTGTCGCCAGTAAAAGTGTTTGCTTAGATGCAACAATGGACGGTGTGACACTTCCTGGTGGAAGAATCGAACCAGAAACGCGATCCTGTCAGGTCGAGCCCTCACGTCATCGGAGATAGAGTTAAGTGACCAAGAGAGCACACCCCTAGGCCCAGCGCAATTTCCTCATTTTAATGTGAGGTTCTTAAATGGACAAATGTTATTTCCCAAAACGCTAAGGCCAAAGCTAGGATTTTAATTTTGCTTCAAAGCTGTTCATATTTTCAGTTTCTCACTGCAGTTTTGTGAATGCATATTGTGCGTTTAAAAAATTACGGTTGTCGAATTTCTGGTTTTCCTGCTAACAGGTCTGAAGCAAATACAATGGTACCTGCGATGGAGGACACAAGGTAAATATTGGTCAAGATGAAAGACAAAGAGACAACAGAAGGCGTCCTTTATTGGAAGGTGTCCTCTCATTGGAGGGGATTCACATCGCATGTACCAATGTTAAAAAATAAGCCATGTCTTTAGCTCCGAAAACGCACACTAACTCAAACTGAGGCGTAATCTGCGTGCTATGCAGAGGCGTATGAGTGAGCGTACAACAGCTCAAACTGGGGCGTAATTTACGCGCTGTGCAAAGGCGTATGAGTGAGCGTACAACAGCTCAAACTAAGGAGTAATTTACGCGCTGTGCAAAGGCGTATGAGTGAGCGTACAACAGCTCAAACTAAGGAGTAATTTACGCGCTGTGCAAAGGCGTATGAGTGAGCGTACAACAGCTCAAACTAAGGAGTAATTTACGCGCTGTGCAGAGGCGTATGAGTGAGCGCACAACAGCTCAAACTGAGACGTAATCTACGCGCTGTGCAGAGGCGTGTGAGTGAGCGCCATAACTCAACGGCCAAGGGATGACGGAGGTTGCACCGTCCGCTAATGAATCGACTCTCCGCTCGCTCGCCGCTGGACGATCAATAGCGGGGGATGCGGGACTAGAGGGAACGGCTGTGGCCCAAAATGGGAAGGCCTGCGCTGTACATCACTCCCTCCCCCGCCTCCCTATACAAGCACGACGCCATGAACCGTCACTTTTGCCGCATGGATGATTCTCAGTCTTAGAGTTTGAAGGCAGAAGTGGAAGCGGGAGTACTGGTCATGTTCTAGACTGAGAGGTTGTAACAGTGTTCGACATGGATATCTTTTGTGAGGTTTAAACAGGGTAGTATTCAGGAATTTAAACTGGTTTTTTTTCAAACCGAGCACAAGTAATATACTTAGGCTCCGACGGTTTGACAGATAGACGAACAAACAAAAATCAGACTGACAGACAGACAGACAGATAGCCAGATAGAGAGACAAACAGACAGACTGACAGACAGACAGACAGACAGACAGACAGACAGACAGACAGACAGTCAGAGAGACAGGTAGACAGGAAGACAACATTACAAACCAAATGACATACAGAATGACAGACACAATGGCTTATATCAGTCCATTCAACAACAACACAGACCGAAAGATAAACATGAAAGCGTACAGTAAGATCTCCAACACAACACACATAAACTATAACCACAAAACAAAGATCCCCCTTCGCTGTGACATAAGTCGTAATAGATCGATATACCCGTATAATCAGTGCGGAAAATGGATCCTTCCTTGACGGAAATATTGCCGTAACGAGTTGTCACTTCACCGTCACGGTAACAGGCAAGCAACGCAACACAGTCATGTCACTCACACTTTGCACGTGCTGAGTTGTTTTAGTCGCGCAAATGTTTCCCCGCCGTCTACGTTGAATAATACATGACCAAGCAATCACGTTTAATTGCTGACGAAAGCTGCGGGTGTCACTGTCATGAGTGATCACTGATTTTCACTAGGGCCGAGGAACACGAGAAAGTTATCAACCGGGTGGTAGCATGCTGCGGTGCTGGGATTCGTTGAAATTGAGATTTGTTGTGATTTCAACGAATCAGATCCCCGCGGTTTGTTTACACCCTATTGGGGGGCACCCATTTTCGCTTCGTGTTGATCAGCCCTAGTTGAGGGAACAAGTTATGCGGCATTTCAGTCTTTTGTTTGATCGTTGTCACTAATGTAAATACAATTTAAAAACAAAAAATGTTGTTTTTTCGTGTGGTGCTCAAAAGTAACATCGTTTAGCTTTTTATTAATCAGTGCATATATTTATTCGTTCTATACCGTAAAAATAATGGAAACACGGTTGATGAATATTCACAAGTTTCCTTGGTGATGCAAAGTTACACATTTTTGCTTTTACCTTGTTCATCGATATCGCGATCTCTATTTTGTTTCCTCGACTACTATTGTAAATAAAGAAATCTGTTGCAAAGATTTGTCATAATATGAACTCTTGAGGTTGCACTTTCAGCCTTATTCCTAATTAGATTTTACATGTTCACCTGGTAATCAGAATGTATATAATTTGGTATTTCGCTGGCTCGTGCAAATATATCCCCATAATTATTTAGTAGAACATTTTGTTAGTGAACTGTTCACATGCATCTTTAAAGGCTTACATAGTCCTATTTAATTAGTTTAATTACTTCCAGGGCTTTTCCCATCGTTGCGGGTTGTATAAATTAAGCTTCCTGCAAAGTTTTAGGTTTGAAGTCCTTACCAATTACGAGAAATAATTAATTCTTTATTGCATTGTTTAGCAACAGTTCCCCAGGACTTGGGCTATTTTTAGAACGTTGACGTCACTTCGTGACGTTTCGTAAACCAAAGATGGCGTTTGAAACTGTTCTGTTTACATTCGACACTATCAACACCACTTTGCAATACTGAAATAATTTTTTCTGTGTTCGAAAGCTAGAGCCAATCGTTATTATATCCCCTTAGGTACAGTTTTATAACATTATTGGCACATGTAAACAATATGAATACCGCAACACGGTGGCCCAGTGGTAAGGCGTCCGCCCAGTGAGCGGGAGGTCGTGGGTTCGAACCCCGGCCGGGTCATACCTAAGACTTTAAAATTGGCAATCTAGTGGCTGCTCCGCCTGGCGTCTGGCATTATGGGGTTAGACTGGTTGGTCCGGTGTCAGAATAATGTGACTGGATGAGATATGTTCAAAGCCTGTGCTGCGACTTCTGTCTTGTGTGTGGCGCACGTTAAATGTCAAAGCAGCACCGCCCTGATATCACCCTTCGTGGTGGACTAGGCGTTAAGCAAACAAACAAATAAACAAACAATATGAATTAATTAATGAACGCTACGAATATGGCAGCCTTTAAGGCTAACACGTCACACTTGTTAGCCTTTTGCTCAATTTGTTTTCACATGTTCATTGGGTGATCATGAGTTACAAATTCCGGCTTTTGTTTGGTCTTGATTTTTTTTTTAATTCTAAATGAAACACTTCGTTGATGAATTACTCACATCTTGGGGATGATATGAAAGTTACGCATACACTTTTGGCTTTAAGCTCTAAGAGTTTTTCACATATCCATTGCATGATCAAACGATGACCATGGTTCGTGCGTACTGTTTATCTATTTATGTATTTGTCTGTGTAGATGTTCCTCTCTCTCTCTCTCTCTCTCTCTCTCTCTCTCTCTCTCTCTCTCTCTCTCTCTCTCTCTCTCTCTCTCTCTCTCTCTCTCTCTCTCTCTCTCTCTCTCTCTCTCTCTCTCAAAAAGTCAAAGCATCTTTCTCTCTCTCTCTCTCTCTTTTTCTCTCTCTCTCTATATCTGTCAGTCTGTTGGTCGGTCTGTCTGTCGGTCTGTCTGTCGGTCTGTCTGCCTGTCTGTCTGTCTGCCTATCTATCTATCTGTCTGTATATCTATCTATCTGCATGTCTGTCTGCCTGCCTGTCTGTCTGTCCGTCCTTCTCTGTCTCTCTTTTTTCCTCTCTGTCTCTCTGTGTCTCTGTGTCTCTGTCTCTCTGTGTCTCTCACTCGTTCTCTCGCTCTCTCTCCCTCTTTGCTTTCTCTTTCTTTCTCTGAATTTCGTCTGAGTCCCTTCAACCGACAGCATACACCGGAACGCGTAGGTACAGCTTCATTTCCGCTTCCGGTCTGACGAATACCCGCCATTTAGTTACCATGGCAACGTACTGTCATTCAGAACTCGTTTTTCTTTGAAATGGAAGTTTTTTTGTGAGGATGTGAGCTTGTGTGTTTGATGTGTGTTGGTTTGGAGAGCGAGTTTGTCATAGACGGTTGACATGGAATGAGAGAGAGAGAGAGAGAGAGAGAGAGAGAGAGAGAGAGAGAGAGAGAGAGAGAGAGAGAGAGAGAGCGAGAGCGAGAGAGAGAGGGATGGAGAGAGAGAGAGAGAGAGGGAGAGAGAGAGAGAGAGAGAGAGAGAGATCTAGAGAAAGATAGAAAGTGAGAGAGAAAGAAAGAGAGTGAGAGAGAGAGAAAGAGAGAGAGAGAGAAAGAGAGAGCTAGAGAGAAAGAGAGAGAGAAAAAAAGAGAAAGAGAGAGAGAAAGAGAGAGAGAGAGAGTGAGAGAGTGTGAGAGAGAGAGAAAGAGATTGAGAGAGAGACACACACACACACACACACACACACACACACATAAACACACACTCACACACATACACACACACACACACACACACACACACACACACACACACACACAGGTGTAGAGAGACACACTAATAGGAAGAGAGAGACAGAGAAAGAGAGAGACATAAAGAGAGAGAGAGAGAGAGAGAGAGAGAGAGAGAGAGCGAGAGCGAGAGAGAGAGGTGGAGAGAGAGAGGGAGAGAGAGAGAGAGAGAGAGAGAGAGAGAGAGAGAGAGAGAGAGAGAGAGAGAGAGAGAGAGAGAGAGAGAGAGAGAGAGAGAGAGAGAGAGAGAGAGAGAGAGAGAGAGAGAGAGAGAGAGAGAGAAAAGACAAACACCAAATCTAAAACTCCATCAGAAAAAAAATAAATTACGATACACATTTTTCGTAAGATTGATTCTCTACAAACTGCAAGGTGGAATGCAAAAGATAGCTTGCATGAATGGAAAGAAGAGGGGAAAGTGAAAGTGAAAGAAAATGAAAGAAAAAAGTAGCCAACGAAGGGAGGGAAACATGGGACAGGGGAGCCCGACAGAAATAAATAATCAGTGACATTCCACAGAGGGGGTGTTGATTATCCATCCATTGCAAAACACCTCACTTGAGAAAAAGAAGGAGGATGAGGAGGAGGAGGAGAAATAGGGCTTGAACGCTGAGGAAGAGAGAGGGAGAGAGAGAGAGAGAGAGAGAGAGAGAGAGAGAGAGAGAGAGAGAGAGAGAGAGAGAGAGAGAGAGAGAGAGAGAGAGAGAGAGAGACGGAGAGTAATCGATCAGTAGAGAGAGAGACAGAGCCAGAGAGCAACGGGTCAGTAGAGAGAGAGAGAGAGAGAGAGAGAGAGAGAGAGAGAGAGAGAGAGAGAGAGAGAGAGAGAGAGCGAGAGAGAAGGTCTGAGACAGAGAGCAACGAATCAATAGAGAGGGAGAGACAGAGAGAGAGTAAGAGAGAGAGAGAGAGAGAGAGAGAGAGAGAGAGAGAGACACGCAGACAGAGAAGACAGATAATACAGAAAGAGACAGACACAGACAGACAGACAGACTGACAGACAGACAGACAGACAAAGAGACCGACAGACAGCGAAAAATAAAGAAAGATAGATAAAAAGAGAGAAACAAACGCAAAAAGAGAGACAGAGATAGATATACATACAGACAGACAGAAACAGAGGGAGGGCGAGAGAGTACGCGCGCGCGTGTGAGTGCCTTCGATCTCTATATGCGAGAAAATATCATTGCATAATCATCCCTTTAATGATACAGGCGTGGTTTTTTTTATACAATCAACGAGAAGTATTTCTTTATCCCGAAATAGAGGTTAATGACAAATTAATATCTCTTACACCGTGCGACAAATTGTCCAACATTGTTCACACACTTTACACGCTCAGCTGCGTACATCGACACCACAAATTTCACCCGATATCACGTGCAGCCTGGGAAGTCTTTGACACGGCCAGATTATTCCATCCCTTCTTTTCCTCCGTTTTTGTTAAACCCTCCCTTCCACACAAAAACGCTGCATCTTTTCAGGGGCGTGCTCACAGCTAATTACAGGACACGCAAAAAAGGGGAAGAAAGGTATCAAAAAATCCGTCAGCGTAATTTGAATTTTTTTAATTTTTTTTTTATACAAGTGATCCTCATTTTTCGGTTTTCTTCTTGGTGGTTTGGAGAAAGAGGGAGCGAGAGTGATAAGAGATGAAATGAGACTATCAAGAGGGGAGGAGAGATACTGTTAGGAAGAGAGGGAGAGGGAGAGAGAGGGGGAGATAGGGGAGAACAGAGAGAGAGAGAGAGAGAGAGAGAGAGAGAGAGACAAATAGACAGACAGACAGACAGACAGAGGGAGAGAGGGGGAAAGACACAGAGACAGAGAGAGGGAGAGAGGGTGAAAGAGACAGAGAGAGGGAAAGAGAAGGGTGGTGAAGAGAGAGAGAGAAAGAGAGAGAGAGAGACAGACAGACAGACAGACAGACAGACATGCAGGCAGGCAGGCAGGCAGACAGACAGACAGACAGATAGAGAAAGAGAGAGAGAGAGAGACAGAGAGAGAGAGAGAGACAGAGAGAGAGAGAGAGAGTGAGAGACAGACAAACAGACAGATAGTGACAGAGAGAGGGGGCAGAGAGAGACATAGACAGACAGAGACAGACAAACAGACGGACACAGGCAGACAGACAGGGGAAGAGAGAAGGAGGGAGACAGAGACAGAGATAGATAGACAAAGATACACAGGCAGAAAAGGAGACAGAGGAAAATCGCAGAGTTGGGGAGACAGGGAGGTAAAACGATAAGCAGAAAATGAGGCCCAGAGATCAATGCATGAGATCAAGACACGTTCGCAACGTCAGACACAGGATCGCTGCTTATTGCTTCAGGCCAATCAATACGCAAGCGGAGAGCAAAGCAAGCAAACACGATGCTGAGGTCTCTCGCTGATTTCTCACATCTTTATATCTACAAGTCGCACAAATCCAATTACATGGTCAGTCCAATGCGCATGCAATCTATTAGTAACCAATGGGATCCCCGCGTCAAACCAGAGGAGGAGAAGAAGAAGAAGAAGAAGAAGAAGAAGAAGAAGAAGAAGAAGAAGAAGAAGAAGAAGAAGAAGAGAAAGAGAAAGAGAGAGAGAGAGAGAGAGAGAGAGAGAGAGAGAGAGGGGCGGGGGGAGGGATGGAGACAGAGACAAGGAGACAGCCAGAGAGAGACGGGGTAGACAGAGACAGAGATAAAGAGATATATAAGAAGAGAAAATGGTAAGATAGAAGGAGAGAGAGAAAGAGAGAGAGAGAGAGACAGAGAGACAGAGACAGAGACAAAGAGACAGAGAGACAGTTGGGTATGCATATTATTAATAGAAAGAGAGAGGGAGACAGCCAGAAAGAGGCACACACACAAAAAAGCAATAAAAACAGAGACACAAAGAGTAATAGAAAATGAGAGAGAAAAAGAGAGAATGAAGAGAGAGAGAGAGAGAGAGAGAGAGAGAGAGAGAGAGAGAGAGAGAGAGAGAGAGAGAGAGAGAGAGAGAGAGAGAGAGAGAGAGAGAGAGAGAGATAATGAAAGAAGGAAAGAGAGGGAGAGAGTGTGAGAGAGAGAGACAGTGAGAGTACACGCATTTATTCAAAGTGCTCAGTTCTTACAACAGTTCTCAGACAGACACAGACAAACAGAGAAGTTAGAAACAAATATTTAACCCCAAAAAAAAACCCACCAAAGACGAGCAGGAAACTTGAAGAAGCTTGAGGACAAACGTTAGGAATCCAATAAGTGTGACGCCACATCGATTTTTTGAAAGCCATAGTGAGGCTTGCGCAGGAGAGAATTCAATCAAAGCTCGATAAGTCCCTGCTTGCATGCTCTCTTACATTCCACGGGACCCGCTCTCGTCCGCTCTTAAATGTCAACTTAAATTGCGAGCGGTGCAAAGGCTGTTCTGTGCAGTCGAATCGCAGAATTGTGCAGTTTTATGCGACATGCGCAACACTTTGTTGGAGTAACATGGATGATCGCTTAGTGTCATGTGATAAAGAGAGAATACTACATGGCTTGCTGCGTCATATCAGATTTACACGAGTTTTTTTCTTTTTTCAAATATTGAAATGCGAGGGACTAGTTTGACACGACCTCATTTACATAATATACACACGTGTGAGTATATATAGGCCCTAGTTTAGTTATAATTTGTTATAGGGTGGTCTCTCTCACGTATGTAGGATATAGAGAAAACTACATGGCTTCCCATGTGATACCAGTTTGACACTCGTGAGTTGTGTTTTTAAATATTGAACTGCGAGCTCGAGCGAAAGCGAGCTTTTCAATATTTAAAAACACAACGAGTGTTACACTGGTATCAAACAGGAAGCCATGTAGTATTATGTTTATCCTACATACTGTACTTCCGTGTCTATTGGTCCAAAGGTCCCTCAGTCGTAGCGCCCAGATTGAAGAAGCTTCAAAATGGAACCTGGATCTCTCCGAAAGCCTCGTGTAATCTTTGACGTCAAAGCAAAGAGACGTCACTCTAGAAAGCATATCGTGACGTGTACGTTCTTAAAATTCTTCCAAGTGTTCAAAGAATGACGTTTGTCTCGGTGACTCGGCATCACGGGCAGTGGAAAATCAGGTCCCTGCCAGACACGACCTCTTCACATGCACTGTGGAGTGAACGATATTGTTATGGCATGAGTGGTATGTCACTTGTATGTGGAATAAATCTTATTTT
>NC_090250.1:18646122-18668622 GCF_037325665.1 Littorina saxatilis | reverse complement strand
GAAAAGGACGCAGGCAGGCCAAACCACCCCCAATCACAATCAAAGTAGAAACATTCATGACACCTACTTGGCAACCGCTGAAGCCATTCTTGGCCTCCGCCAGAAGCGAGCCGAAGACGAGCGTACCACCTGAGAAGCCCTCTGAAACCCTCACTGGAGGTGACTGCACACAGAGCGAGCCGTCCTGTGGGCCTTCTGTCAGCGTAGCGATGGTGAGCGAGTTGAAGGATGCAACATCTCCAAACCCTCTTGCAACGGGCGCAAAGAATAGCCCAGGATCAGACACACCCTTGCAGTAGCCTTCAGCGGGCAATGAATTGAAGAGAATGGCAGTGGAAAACCTGATCCAGGAAAAGCGAGCGAAGACAAGGGCATCAACTGCAGCATCAAACGTCCACACCTCACCATCACAGAGGTCGCGGAGAGGACGAGCCAAGCTAGACCAAGATCCTACTCTGACAGTAGCCCCATGTCTCCGGGGTTAAAACGACCCGCCTTGTTCGGCACAGAGACTTCTCAGCCGTCAGAGAGAACCCCCTTTTATGCCACAGAGATCCAACAGCTTCAGCGGAAGATTCGACTCCTGCGTCTCAGAGACTCCTCGGCCGTTAGAAAGAACCCTCTTTCATTCTACGGAGATCAAACAGCTGCCCAAACGACCCCGCAGCGGAAGACTCGACTCCAGCGTCACAGAGACTTCTGAACGTTCAGAACGACCGCATTCTATCACCACAACGACCTCGCTGAGTCTACCGGAATTCCTCAGCAGCAAGCCGCACTCCAGCGTCAGCGACGTGGATGAACAGAGGGACAGCGTTACGTGCCAGGAGCGGCTTCCCACGACTAACTGGTCTTGATGCGGTAGGAACAGCAAGGGAACGTCTGCAAAGACCTCCGTGACGTCAGTGGGGGTGCCCTACTACAAGTATTCCGTGGCCACCCTGGCGGCGACTTCAGGGTCCATGTCGATGTGTCCGACCAGGGATATTCCCTCGGAAATGACCAGGAACTCCAAGGGTCTGTCTCCTCTGCAAGTGAGATCTGGCTTTTGTGTGTGTGCGTGTGTGTGTGGGGTGTGTGTGTGTGTGTGGTGTGTGTGTGTGTGTGTGTGTGTGTGTGTGTGTGTGTGTGTTATAGTATCTGTCATGGAAAAAAAGGAGGAGTAAAACACAAGTGCATTGATTCGTTCGGAGAATGCTGTGCGCTGAGAATCTGTCCTCAAGGCTCTGTCTTCTCTGCAAGTGAGATCTGGCATTTTTTTCTTTATACCGTATAGCATTTATCATGACAAAATAGGAGCAAAATAAAAAGTACATTCGTCTGGAGATTGTTGCGCTGAGAATCTGTCCTTAAGGCTCTGTCCTCCCTGCAAGTGAGATCTGAATCTGTGTTTGTAATATTTCGTTTTTGTCGTAAAAGGGCAAAGAAAAACAAGACGTTGGTAAACCATAAACAAAGAACAAGTTATATTATGAACAAGGAAAGAGGCAGACAGTATCTGCCGTAAAAGGAAACAGATCAGGGTTGTTTATGCCATAGTCAGTCAATTTGCAATGTCCCAGTATAGGTCCAAGTTACCTGAGAGGTCGTTAAGTCAGTTGTTTCTGCGATGGTTCCCTGGGTCTCAGAAGCCACCCCTTTCCTTTTGCCCGGCAAATGTACCTCTTTTTTTGTCAAGGAGAGATCTAAAACACCCTTTTCAAGGGCTACATTTTAACATTTTTATTCCGCTTGGCAAGCCCATGAACCCCTGCCTCATTTCGGAAGCGGCTTCTTCTCAAACACTAGGTGCAATACTACAGACGGACATGCAATTGACAAAAATCACATGACTGCATACGATATTTATTTGTTATATATGAAGTCATATCGCGCGCGTATCTCCAGACTCGGACTCAAGGCGCAGGGATCTATTTATGCCGTGTGAGATGGAATTTTTTACACAATACATCACGCATTCACATCGACCAGCAGATCGCAGCCATTTCGGCGCATATCCTACTTTTCACGGCCTATTATTCCAAGTCACACGGGTATTTTGGTGGACATTTTTTTATCTATGCCTATACAATTTTGCCAGGAAAGACCCTTTTTGTCAATCGTGGGATCTTTAACGTGCACACCCCAATGTAGTGTACACGAAGGGACCTCGGTTTTTCGTCTCATCCGAAAGACTAGCAGGGGCGGACGAGGGGGGGGGGGGGGGGGCACAGGGGGCACGTGCCCCTCCCCCCGAAAAAAAAAAAAAAAAGAAGAAGAAAAAAAAAAGATTTTTCTATGCTGATTCTATGACCATTTCTAAGTTCAAATGGCACCAGATGGCACCATTTTGCTTCTTTGGGCAAAACATTTTTCCGGGGGGACATGCCCCCGGACCCCCCTAGCAAATTCGGGCGCTTTGCGCCCATCACATTCACTTTCGATTCAAAGTGCCCCCCCCCCCCCCCCCTTACAAAGCAACTGATCCGCCCCTGACTAGCACTTGAACCCACCACCTAGGTTAGGAAAGGGGGGAGAAAATTGCTAACGCCCTGACCCAGGGTCGAACTCGCAACCTCTCGCTTCCGAGCGCAAGTGCGTTACCACTCGGCCACCCAGTCCTATCAGTTGTAGAGTTATGTTTGTGATGAGGTCTGGCTGCTGCTGTGTCCTTGCATGTTCTTGGGAACCGATGTGTGCCCATGGCAGTTTTTAGCTCTAAAATGTTAAGCCTGTTTGACTGGCTTTGCCTCCAACGTTGACTGTTGCGCTTCGTCCACTCGGTTACATTTAGTATACTGTTGTGACCAGCCTTAGTGTAGAGGTACTACAGTCCTTATACGGACGCCGTTCAATAATGAGTTAGAACAGCAATCAAATATCAAGTTGATTAAAAAAAAAATGAGGAAGGGGAGAGCTGCTATGTAAATTCTCTGTCAATTGTTGTCTGTCATCCTACATCGCGAGGGGAAAGAATTGATTGACCACACGACAGATTCGCGTTCGTTTTACTACGCTGGGGGATTTTTTTGTTGACTGAATTGATTCGCTGTTTGGTCGATGCATGACGGGATTGTTTTGATTCGCCTTGTGTCTGTGTGTGGTGCATGCATCGTTGCGTTCCGTGCGGTATTTTCACAGCGATGCTGTTTACCCGCGCTGAGAGAAATCCTGAGGGATATACGTCCCGCTTGTTGACCCTACCCTGCTGTTTGTGTTCAATTCTCAGCATCCCTGTTGAAGCTTTGATAGCATAGTGATTCGTTCTTCGAGGTTGTAATCATACACTTGTTAATAAAATAAATATGAAGTTGAAAAACAAAAGAATTCTGTACTCACCGATACAAGGACAGCACAATAATACGAAATTTCGCTAATAAAAGCTTCATCAGGTAACAACAAGTCGCGTAAGGCGAAATTACTACATTTAGTCAAGCTGTGGAACTCACAGAATTGAAACTGAACGCACTGCATTTTTTCACAATGACCGTAGTCCGCCGCTCGTACAAAAGGCAGTGATCTAAATTGACGAGCCTGTTTAGCGCGGTAGCGGTTGCGCTGTGCTGCATAGCATGCTTTTTCTCTATTTTTACTTTTCAGAGCTTGTTTTTAATCCGAATATAACATATTTATATGTTTTTGGAATTAGAAAATGATGAAAAATAAGATGAACGTAATTTTGGATCGTTTTATAAAAAAACAAATTTAATTACAATTTTCGGATTTTTAATGACCAAATTAAAGTCATTAATTAATTTTTAAGCCTCCAAGCTGAAATGCAATACCAAAGTCCGGTCTTTGTCGAAAATTACTTGGCCAAAATTTCAATCAATTTTATGTAAAAATGAGGGTGTGACAGTGCCGCCTCAACTTTTACAAAAATCCGGATATGACGTCATCAAAGACGTTTATCCAAAATATGAGAAAAACGTTTGGGGGAATGGAATGATTTGCACGGAACTATACAACCGCGCATTAATCGATCGTCTGCGCAGGTTGACTGGTTGAGTGATTCGGATTCGATCAAACTTTCGCACAAAAACTCCTGTTTTCTTTGAATAACCGAAGAAAGGAGGAATAAAGAGGTTACACACCTCGTCTCAGTGATTATTAAAAATAATGGTCTCAGTTCGCGGTCATGAAAAAGCTCGCTGAAGCTCGCATTTTTCATGATCCGCCAACTTCGACCATTATTTTTAATAATCACTGAGACTCGGCATGTAACCTCTACTTATTGTGCTGTCCTTGCATCGGTGCGTACAGAATTCTTTTGTTTTTCAACGTTGTTTATCTCACCACAGTCACTTTGTTGTTTAGATTAATCAAATATGAGTTTGAGGTTTAATAGTGGGGCATTTTTGTGAGGGCGTTAGCGTGAGGGATTCTGTATTTAAGCGTTTTTGGCAAGTGAAAGTTCCGATTGTTTAGATGAAATATTGAAGTATTCTGATGATGCTCGTATTACTAAGCTGCTGATGCAGTACACTTTCTCGATATTCCAAGCTCTCGCAAACTCTCGCGACTTGTGAAGCAAAGCAAAGCATGCGGGACGGACTCTCGCGAGAACTGCGAAGCCTCGATGAATTCAGCTCTTGCGAAATTCAGAGCATGCGGTGCAGATAGCTCATCAGAGCTCCTATGCTAGGGTTCCGTCATGGTCTATGAATTGAACTTGTTCGATAGATTAAAGTTTCATACAAACAAAATGTTCCCAACGTTTCATCCCTGTGATTTTATCTTGGCATTGACGTTCAACTGATTACATTGCTTTCATAAATTGTGGCAAATATTCATTCGCAATAGTTTTGTTGTCCCTGTACAAAGACAATTACGTGAACATTGTATCGAGAAAGGAGAGAGAGGGGAGAGAGAGAGAGAGAGAAAGAGAGAGAGAGAGAGACAGAGAGAGAGAGACAGAGAGAGAGAGACACAGAGACAGAGACAGAGACAGAGACAGAGAGACAGTGGGAAAGAGAGAGAGAGAGAGAGAGAGAGAGAGAGAGAGAGAAAGAGGGAGAGAGAGAGAGAGAGAGAGAGAAAGAGGGAGAGAGAAACACAGAGAGAGATAGAGACATAGAGAGAGACACAGAGACACAGACAGAGCCAGAGACACAGAGAAAGAGGGAGAGAGAGACAGAGAGGGAGATCTAAACAGAGACAGAGACAGAAAGAGAAATACTGAGAAAGAGAAACAGGGAGTGTGTCTATATTTGTTACGTTCATTCATTGGTTTGCTTTGTGATACACCGTTACAGCACTGCGCCATCTTTGCCTTGGACTATTGACATTCCTCTCCGCGTTCGTGATTATGCACACCCCAAATTAGGTCTGTTCAAGCTTTAACGAAGGTTATGGTCACCATCTACTTAAACACGTGCAAAAAAATGAACAACCTGACTGCTTTCTGTGCTTAATCCTAGTTAGCATTTTTTTTCTGAATTCACTTTGCCCATTGAGATAAGTGGCAATTACGAAATGAATTAAGCAAAACCATCTAATTCTTCGCAGCTAGGCTGTAAATTGTATGGTACGCGTGTTTGCCGAAGAGGACGGATGCTGATAGCCTAAGAGACGCCTTGTACAGATCTGTGGTGTTGTGTATCCCATGGTTAATACTAGGAGTAAAAGCTGGCCTTATTTGAGCGCAAATTCGACTTCGTGAACACTTCGCGAAGTCTTTTTATCGAAAATTCAGTGCCAATGTTCCGTACAGCCAGCTTCGTGAATTAGACTTTGTGAAGTCGACTTCGCCCAACTAATGTGAGGTTTTAGAAATCTTGAAACGTCAGGCATCAACAGGTCTTGAGACGAGTCCATCTTTACGTCGCTCGACGTCCTTTTCTAGCGAACCGTGGCATCCAATGGAATGGCATGCATTCACATTTTTTGTAATTTGCTGCATCGAGGATCATGACGTTGAAGCATACTCGATCTCTCTGCCCCCTAGCTACTGTAGAATTCAGGCAAATCTCCCATCTTTTGCGCTCAGAAATTCTGAAGGGAGATTTTATATCATTTTCTGAAATCGATTTTTGGGGTCATTCATCCCTGCTTCTCTCCGAATTGAATGAATGCAAAAGGAGGCCTAGTTGATTTGCTTCTCATTGTCTGCCTCCTTGAGTCGGTGTTTTTCTCTGTTCCTCTGTCTGTCTGTTTGTCTGTATGTCTCTCTATTTATCTCTCTAGCTCTCTGTCTCTCTCACTCTGTCTCCGTCTCTCAATCCCACTCCCCCCAACCCCCCTCCCCCTCCCCCTCAGAGCCCGTTCCTTCTTTCCCTGTCTGTCTGTGTCTCCATGTCTGTGCCTCTTTCTCCCCTCCCCCCCCTCTCTCTCTCTCCCTTTCTCGCTTTTTTGTCTGTCTATCTGTCTCTCTCTCTTTTCCCTCTTCTCTGTCTCTCTCTGTCCTCTCTCTCTCTCTCTCTCTCTCTCTCTCTCTTTCTCTCTCTCTCTCTCTGCGCATGAATGTCTGTCTGTCTCCCTTCCTCCCTCCCTCTGTCTCTGTCTCTGTCACTCGCTGTCTCTCTCTCTCTCTTTCTCTCTCTCTCTCTCTCTCTCTCTCTCTCTCTTTCTCTCTCTCACTCTCTCTCTCTCTCACTCTCTCCCTCACTCTCTCCTTATTGTACTATTGCATAATATTCTGACTCTAATTGACTTGCAAATTTTTGCTTTGCACCTTGTCATGAACATTTATAAACTACAATGTTTCATATAATGCGCTTATGTACATACACTTATACTGTTTCACTAATTATGTATGTATGTAGTAGTAGTTATTATAGTAGATTTAGTCCTTCTTTAGGGCGAGGGCCAGATGCAAAAAAGTATTCCAATGCTTATTCTGTTACCCTCGTAAAATAAAGAATTGTCATTGTCATTGTCATTGTCATTGTCATTGTCTCTCTGCGCATGAATGTGTGCAAGCTGTTTGTGTATGTGTCCATAGATCTTATCGTCCATATCTTCTCTTCTGCTTAACACATCAACTCAAAAACGCAAACTATCACCGACAGCAAACACACTCCAACCAGAAGTTAGCAACCTCACATGGAGAACCCAAGCCATACGCACAGTCTGTTCATGTTGCTAAGTTACCCACGGTGTCCGGGAGGTAATGTTATGCAACACTTGCCCTTCGGGAATTTGCCCTCCCTGTCAGCAGGCGGATGTGTCCTCTGGAGTCTTTCCCGTTCCTTGGTGATTCGGAGCACGGTTCTTTGGATTAGTTTGGCGTTTCTGGGGTTATTGTTGCTATCAACAGTTCCTCTTCTTCTTTTTCTTCGTTCATGGACTGAAACTCCCACGGCTTGTACGTGTTTGACCGTTTTCACCCCGTCATGTAGGCAGCCATACGCCTCTTTTTTCATGCTGGGTATTTTCGTGTTTCTATAACCCGCCGAACTCTGACATTGATTATGTGATCTGTTCCGTACGCACTTGGTCTTGTGATTGCTTGTACACACGAAGGGGGATAAGGCACTAGCAGGTCTGCACATCAGTTGACCAGGGAGATCGGGAAAATCTCCACCCTTATCCCACCAGGCACGGCCGGGATTCGTACCCACGACCTTCCGCTTGGGAGGCCAGCGTCCTATCCACTAGGCCATTTCGCCCGTCATCTGTTATACATCAGATCGGCCCATTTTGTGTGTATATGTGTGTGTGTGTGTGTGTGTGTGTGTGTGTGTGTGTGAGTGTGTGTGGGTGTGTGTGTGTGTGTGTGTGTGTGTGAGTGTGTGTGTGTGTTTGTGTGTGTGTGTGTGTGTGTGTGTTTGTCAGTGTGTGTGTGTGTGTGTGTGTCTGTGTGTGTCTGTGTGTGTGTTTGTGTGTGTGTTAGTCTGTGGGTGTGTGTGTGTGTGTGTGTGTGTTTGTGTGTGTGTGGGTGTGAGTGTGTTTGTGTGGTGTATGTGTGTGTGTGTGTGTGTGTGTGTGTGTGTGTGTGTGTGTGTGTGTGTGTGTGCGTCTTATGCAAAGCCTCGTTTTTGGCTCACTATCTCACATCTGGCTAGGCTTGGAATGGAAAGAACATCGCGGTTCTCCTCTTGAAAACATCCAAAACACGAACATTATAATTATTAGGACGTCTTCTTGTGTGGAGAGAATGTCAGTTTCAATGAATAGCCGAATTCCGTAAATAACTCTTTCGGGTTTGTATATGGGGCTGTGTAAGAGAGAGTATCCTTGCTTTGGTCTTTGAGTATCGTTGTTAGAGAGTGAGTATCCTTGCTTTGGTCTTTGAGTATCGTTGTTAGAGAGTGAGTATCCTTGCTTTGGTCTTTGAGTATCGTTGTTAGAGAGTGAGTATCCACCCTCCAGTTGGACTCATACCAGAAATCTACATTCTGACTGCTTCTTGTGTAGAGTAAGAATGTTTTGATGAACAGATTTCTTAAAGGTCTCTAGTGGCTCTTCCATGACTTCAATGGTACAAAAGATCCAATTCTTCACATAAAGCAGCCAGACTGTTGATTTTCGGGATGTGTCCAAGCGGACGGATGGCCTTATCCTTTGTACAACCCTGGCAAGATCTAGAATGGAGAACATTATTTACAATGAAAGGACTGTGGCTTTAAAAAAAAAATCAATTTTCCCTTTATTATTTTGTCTCCCTGTATCTGTTTCGCCGTTTCTCTCTCAGTCAGTCATGTATTACTTTCATATCTGTCAGCGCTGTCTGCCTGTCTGTCTGTGTCTCTGTCTGTCTCTCACTCTGCCTGTCTGCCTGTCTGTATGTCTGTCTGTCTCTGTCTCTGACTCTCTCTGGCTCTCTCTCACTCTCTCTATCTCGCTTTCTCTCTCTCTCTCTCTCTCTCTCTCTTATGCTGTGTTGCCTTTGTGACATGAGTTTCACGGTTGAGGAAAATTTCTCTAAAAATGCCATTGCCTTCCTTCATTCAGCACCCCTCCCCCCCCCCCTCCCCCACACACACTTCCCCCTCTCCCCTCCCCTCATCTCTGCACATTTCTGACAAATTTTCGTTTTTATCTTTGACCTGGGGGGGAAGTGGACAGCCATTGATTCTTCTTCGCGTGCTGGTTGGCTAATCCGGCCAGACACGCATCCTATCTCCACCAGAGGAGAGCGGCGTCGCCGAGCAAGGGAGGCAATCCACACAGCCCCGTCTGTCTGGCCTCCCTTTCCTCACGTCTTGTGGTCACAGAAGATCAGCAGTCTTCTCCTTTGATTAAATTCTTTCATAGCATGGCGTGGAGTGGAGACGACTACGGAGCGGATGCCTCCCTCTAGTCTCGCTATAATCTAGTCATCGTCATGTCCTTTCGGCGTCTTTATCATCGAGGCCTGAGAGCTGGGGGGGTGGAGGGGGGGGGGGGTACGGAGCATTCTATGGAATATTAATATTGATGTGTACCTTTCATCCAAATAGGCAAGATAAAAGCTAGTGCTATGGTTTTTGTGTGTGTAAAAAGGTCTAATGTGATTACACCTTTCGTGAAAATTGGCCGAAAGAAGAGCTCTGCTAACGTGTTGGAAAGAGAAAGAAGAGCTCTGCTAACGTTTTTTTGAAAAAGAGGTTTAAAAGATTCAAATGTGTATACAGTACAGATGAACGCCATTTTATGGAATGTATATGATCGATTTTTACTTTTCATTAAAAGGGGCACGAAGAAAGCTTCTTACATTTTGGGGAAAAAAGGAAACTATTCAAATGTACCAAGAGATGCAGGCCATTTAATGGAATTAACGATTGGTGATTTTTCATTTTAACAAAATAGGTTTGAATCAAATTTGCAAAGGGCAAATTGTTTGGATGCATTGTTATTGATAATACCTGTTATCAAAATAGGCGATCAGGAAGCTACTTCTTTTGAAAAGGTTAAACTAATAAACTTTGCCAAGGGACTTATGTCATTTTATTAAATGTGTTGATATTGATTTCTACCTTCCATAAACACAAGAAAAAAAAGTTAATTACTTTTAGAGAAAGGGGTAACCATGACATTAAATTTTGCGAAGGTTTTAGAACAGGGTCAAAATAATCAAATTGCCAAATGGTTTCAGACCATTGTATGGAATGTAATAAAATGAGTTTAGTATTGATTTTACGATCCATGAAAATAGACAAAAAAAGAAGCCACTTACTTTTTAGGTACATGACAGACCGTCACAAGGCCACAGTTCTGCTAGCCATCTCAGATCTGGCAAAGCTTTTTATATATGGGAGAATACGAACACTCCTCCACTTTGACATTTACCAACATTCAACTTCTTGGCTGCTTCGTGTGCAGATTGATAATTTGTTAAGGAATTATTTTCACAAATCGTCAGTGGTTTCCGTTGGGAAATGAATGAAGTCATCACAACAATACCACTCTACACAGAGTGCACTTCGGCTGTTGATTATTGGTATGTGTACAAGTGGAGGGCTGGCTTTATCCTTGTTAAAACCTGGCCAGATCCGAGATGGGAAGTCGAATCGTTTACGGGACGGGCGCAGTGGCCAAGGGGTAAGACGCTCGCCTCCCAATCGGAAGGTCGTGGGTTCGAATCTCAGCCGCTGCCGCCTGGTGGGTTAAGGGTGGAGATTTGTCCGATCTTCCAGGTCAACTTGTGTGCAGACCTGCCAGCGCCTTATCCCCCTTCGTGTGTACACGCAAGCACAAGACCAAGTGCGCACGGAAAAGATCCTGTAATCCATGTCAGAGTTCGGTGGGTTATAGAAACACACGCATACCCAGCATGCTTCCTCCGAAAGCGGCGTACGGCAGGGTAAAAACAGTCATACACGTAAAAACCCACTCGTGCAAAAACACGAGTGAACGTGGCAATTTCAGCCCATGAACGCAGGAGAAGAAGAATCGTTTACACGACAAAGACTATGCCTTTCAGAAAAAAAGGGTCAACATCTGCTAAAGGGATTTATGTCATGCTATGGAATGTTTTAGTAATGATTCTGCCTTTCATGAATATAGACAAAACGGGCGGTACTAACTTTCAAGAAAAAGGTCTGAAGATTTGAATGTGCAAAAGGATTGTGTCCATTTTAATTAGCACTGTATATCTAAAGTGAAAGAAGGCAGAATGAAAGGAACCAGCTTTGAAAAAGCAGTGAAGCTGAAACATGCAATGGTTTATGATGGCTCTACTCAATACTTTAAAGCAAATGTTGTTTTTCGAAACCTTTTAGTAGTTCAACATCGCAAGTTAGTGTGTCACGTTTAATCCTTCCTTTCATCATTCATTCGCTTGCGGCTTCGTGACAGGCGGAAGAAAAACAAATCAGCCAGACAAGTTTTCGTTATAGTTTGTCTGTGCACTTAAAAGACCGTTGGGTCGATATATTTGTGAATGTATTGTTTTGTCAATAACAAACGTTCCAACAACCTACCTTTCTTGTGTTTTTTAATCATTCATCTGAAACCCTAGCTTTATTGTAGAGCTGGTTTCTTTAGAAAACTGAGGCAGTGAGGTAATGCCGTGACAAGAGATACTCACTCATCAAGGGAAGTAATCGGTCTTAAAATGTACAGAGATTGAGAGTTACTCAGAACCAAACTCCTCCTGACGCCTGAGAGAAGAGAAATCATTGACATGATCAAACCATGGTTTCATACTGTAGTGTGTTGTTTTACTTCGTTGTGGACTGTTTCTCTTTTTTTTCGTTTTACATTTATTTTTATTTTTTTACATCGTGGTCTTTTGTTAAACATTATTTGGTGTCGTTTCATATCGTTTCATGTGTTTCATACCGTTTGGTACTGTTTCATACTGTATCACCTCATTAAGCGAAACTGAAGTAGTGCGTCTCATGATCCATTGCCACCTCCGGTTTCACATTGTGTTATGTTGTTTCATTTTGTTAAAACATGGTTTTATGTTGTTTCATATTGTTTCATAACACTTCAGCTCATCAATCGATAGTAGTGTGTCTAATGATCCTTTGCCACCTCCGGTTTCCCATTGTTTAATTCTGTTTCGCATTTTTTTTTTTTTTTTTTTTTAACATGGTTTCATGTTGTTTCATATCATTTTAGCTCATCAAGCATTGGGCGTACGGGAGGAAGGTCCTGGCTTTCTCGTTGCTTCACAGTAACTTCTAATTCATTAGTTCATTAAGTTTTACATATATATATATACAGTGTTTCATGCTGTTTCATGCTATTTCAAGTTGGATTGTTCATTCTGTTTCAGCTCATCAAGCAATGGGCGTACGGAGGAAGGTCCCGGCCGGTCCGGAGGCCGGACTCTTTCCTGGAGCGCTTTGCGATGGGGGGCAAGGATATCCCTCATCACAGCGGCTCACGGCGCGAGAGAAAAATATCAGACATCAGGTAAGCGCACTTTTTTCTTCTTTCTTCCTTGCATGTAGGAGTAAATTTGCGGTCCTGTCTGTGTTTGTGGTGAACGGGTATCTGTGGTTCCTGAAACCTGTTGGTGTGACAATGACGATTTTCGGGAATAACTCCGTCGGGTTTGTATGGGTTGTGAAAGAGTTAATACCCTTGCTTTTCCTCTGACACATATATAAACTTCGCACGTGCTCCTGTCTACGAGTTTTCGACACACACCTCGCCAGTGATTGGCCCCTCCAATGTTTGTCCGAGTAAAAAGCAAGGGTAGTCATTCATTCACAACCCATACAAACCCGACAGAGTTATTTTCGGAATACGTCTATCGTCTTTCAGTTATTGTTTAGAAATACTAGTTAACTCCCCCGATCCTGTGCAAGAGTATAATTATTATGTTGGTCTGCCTGCCAGTTCGTGGTTTTGTCCCTGTTCTGTTTGTTTTTACCATGTCAAGTTCCCTTTGTGTTTACTCCCGTTCAGTTCGTGCATGGTTTGCATGACTTGGTTAAAGATTTAGATTTCTCCCCATGTGGGGCATCAAGTAGACCACCACCAAATTTTAATATGCCTAGACTTTTAGGTGGGATTAGAGCATTCTGTCGCCACTTGGACACATACCAAACGCCTTCAGCCTGGCTTATAATTGCTGTAGCGTGGGGGCTTTTGTTTCATTTGATTCAAGCAGTGTAGTTGTTTTTTTCTCTCAATCATCGATTGATAACATACATGATAAGGCCAAACAAAAGTATATGTTGGTTTAGGGTAACCCGACCGACCCTATTTTTTTCCCGCCGACCCTTAAACTGTTTTTTCATTTCTCAACAAAAAATCCCCCAAAAAACAACCTCTGGCACATTTTGCGAACCATACCGAGACTAAAAATAAAAAACATAAAAGATATTACAAAAACGACCTACCGACCCTATTTTTTGTTGGGTCATGTTACCCTAAACCAACATATATTTTTGTTTGGCCTAACATAATTATATAGAATAAACAACAAGCCATAAGGATTGAATGATTTTCCTAAGGTAAAGACAATGTTTGTTATACTAAATTATGTTTGTAACGTATGTAAAGCAGCAACAACATTGTTTTGTTACTCACTGATTTGAAAGGATATTCTCTTATCCCATGAAAAAGCCCGGACTAACGTGTGGTTGAGCACATAATCCTTTACAGTGGATTAAATATACCTTAGGCTTTTTTCCTCGGTTGTCAGTTAAAATGAATTACTTAAGAAAACCATGTCTGACACTTGATTTCCGAAACGTTGGTGCTGTTTTGTTTGTTACTTGTTACATGATGCTTGGTTGGTTGGTCGGTTGGTTGTTTGGTTGGTTAGTTGGTTGGTTGGTTGCTTGGTTGCTTGCTTGCTTGCCTGGTTGCTAACTTGGTTGATTGGATGTTTGTACTGCTGGTTTGAGAAGTTCAGCCTGCTTCATACCTCGTAAAAGGGCCGAACACAATGACATCAAATATCACAAGGTGGAACATATAACTTCGAACCCCTTGTGAACCAAGGGTGTCGATTGGTTTGGGTCGAGATGGGGATGGAGGGAGGGAGGGAGGGAGAGAGCATGGCGTACGTTGGATAGAGAGGGGGGGGGGGGGATTGCGAGTCTGACACGTCATTAACAGTAAAACCGTCAAAATGATGACGCGTCAGTTACGTAGGAGGATCAGCATGACAGTATTCTGACAGCTCGGCTTTAAAACCCACGTCAGAATCTTCGCTGCTATGTGCTAAATTCCTTTTTTTTTCAAGCACAGCTACTTACTTCCGTTTGTCTGTGACGTCATGTAGACAGGGTTTTTTCCTGGAGTGTCAAGCCTGCTTATGATGCCATACCGGCATTACGAATCACGAAACGTTGTACGTACCTCGTAGGTTGGTTTGAATCCTTGCAACTATGTACAGTATCTGGCATCTCTATGCTGACAAATCATGACCAAATAGGTATGTTTCGTTGGTAAGAATCCTTCCAAACCATTTCCGGATGTGAATGTAAATCTCACTTTCTTTTTTTTTTCTTCTTTTTTTTTTGTATTTGCCAAGCACATCATCGTGGGGCTTTTAATCCATAACATGCATCCGTCTACAATGTATTTTCATTCATCCTTCAACATGTATAATAAATATGTAAATGGCAAGTATACAAGACATACAACATTAGGACCTAACCGACAGACGGACATGTAACATACCGACAATACTGATAAAAAAAAAAGAGAGAGAGAGAGAGAGAGAGAGAGAGAGAGAGAGAGAGAGAGAGAGAGAGAGAGAGAGAGAGTGAGAGGGGGGTAACAGGGTGACAGACAGGTAAGAGGATAAGTGAAGCAGACAGACGTAAGACATACACACACACTCTTGCCTAAAATCTTATAAAAACCTACAATTTTAAACTGTATAAAAAGTTAAGCTGAAATGGACACTTCGCCTTGGTCTCACTTTCTTTGTCTCAAAATGTTACAATTGGTTTAAACGTATTTTATTCAGAAAACATACTGTGGCACAGTATACAACAGAAGCACTTTGGACCACACAACAAGGTACATCTTCACAATTCTCGACATTCGCTATCTCAACAAAGCTCCGGTGTCAATCGATACAAGCTATAACTAAAATTGTTTTCATATCTTAGCAAGTCGTGACCCAAAGCAGGCCTGGTTTGACAAAACGACTCGAGTAACGGGTAACATGAACCGACAGTTTCTCATCCCTTGAGGGGAAAATGGCCAGGCTTTTAAGTTACATGTGAGAGCTTATTCTCCTCTCTTCCGATCAATAACTGAGGGCTTTGAGGACCTTTATGCTCCCTCATTCCGAGCTGATCCTTGTGAGAAAAAAATCAGACAATCTTCTCTTTCGCAATACCTTCAAATTCAACTGGAAACATTAAGAGTGCTCACAGTTCGGTCCGTGTTAATGACTCGACTCGCCATCTCAGATCTGCATGGTCAGCCTTATTGTGGGACGCAGGACACTCTCCACAGGCAGCCAGACAGACACACAGACAGAGAGCCAGCCAGCCAGCCAGACAGACAGACAGACAGACAGATTAAGAGAGACACTGACAGAGACAAACAGAGACAGAGGGACAGATATGGGGAGAGACAGATAAGCCGGCATAGAGAAACAAAGAGACTGACAGACAGACGGTCAGACAGACAGACAGACAGACAGAGCCAGACAGAGGGATACAGAAAACAAGATTATGGTCTCCATCTGAGGTCCTTGCTCTTACCGCCCACCTCAGGTCAGAGACAATGATAATCGACCAGCAGTCGCCCCCCCCCCCCCCCCCCTCCCCGCAAAAAAAAAGAAGAAAAAGAAAAAAGTTTGTGTCGCGGAAGAGAATCTCAGCGACGTGGAACAAATGTAAATTGCAAATGGTAGAGTCATCTTCTTCCCCTGCGTGTTTTTCCAGGCGTTATTGCGGGTTCCTATTCTTCCCAAATTGGCTATCTCTTCCCTGTCTCTGGTCTTCTCCATTCTCCGTAATTGTCTGGCCTCTCTATATCTCTCTGTCCATGTATCTGTCTGTCGATTTCTCTGTATCTGTCGATGTCTATGTCTCTCTCTCTGTCCGTGTATCTGTCTGTCGATTTCTCTGTATCTGTCGATTTCTATGTCTCTCTCTCTGTCCGTGTATCTGTCTGTCGATTTCTCTGTATCTGTCGATTTCTATGTCTCTCTCTCTGTCCGTGTATCTGTCTGTCGATTTCTATGTCTCTCTCTCTCTGTCCGTGTATCTGTCTGTCGATTTTTCTTTAACTGTCGATTTCTTTGTCTCTCTCTCTCTGTCCGTGTATCTGTCTGTCGATTTCTCTGTATCTGTCGATTTCTTTGTCTCTCTCTCTGTCCGTGTATCTGTCTGTCGATTTCTCTTTATCTGTCTTCTTCTTCTTCTTCTGCGTTCGTGGGCTGAAACTCCCACGTACACTCGTGTTTTTTGCACGAGTGGAATTTTACGTGTATGACCGTTTTTTTACCCCGCCATTTAGGCAGCCATACGCCGTTTTCGGAGGAAGCATGCTGGGTATTTTCGTGTTTCTATAACCCACCGAACTCTGACATGGATTACAGGATCTTTTTTGTGCGCACTTGGTCTTGTGCTTGCGTGTACACACGGGGGTGTTCGGACACCGAGGAGAGTCTGCACACAAAGTTGACTCTGAGAAATAAATCTCTCGCCGAACGTGGGGACGAACTCACGCTGACAGCGGCCAACTGGATACAAATCCAGCGCGCTACCGACTGAGCTACATCCCCGCCCCTCTTTATCTGTCGATTTCTTTGTCTCTCTCTCTCTGTCCGTGTATCTGACGATCGATTTCTCTTCTGTCGATGTATTTGTCTCTCTCTCTCTCTGTCCGTGTATCTGTCTGTCGATTTTTCTTTAACTGTCGATTTCTGTGTCTCTTTCTGTCCAGGTATCTGAATGGTCGATTTCTCTTTATCTGTCGATTTCTGTGTCTCTTTCTGTCCAGGTATCTGATTGGTCGATTTCTCTTTATCTGTCGATTTCTGTGTCTCTTTCTGTCCAGGTATCTGATTGGTCGATTTCTCTTTATCTGTCGATTTCTGTGTCTCTTTCTGTCCAGGTATCTGATTGGTCGATTTCTCTTTATCTGTCGATTTCTGTGTCTCTTTCTGTCCAGGTATCTGATTGGTCGATTTCTCTTTATCTGTCGATTTCTGTGTCTCTTTCTGTCCAGGTATCTGATTGGTCGATTTCTCTTTATCTGTCGATTTCTGTGTCTCTTTCTGTCCAGGTATCTGATTGGTCGATTTCTCTTTATCTGTCGATTTCTGTGTCTCTTTCTGTCCAGGTATCTGATTGGTCGATTTCTCTTTATCTGTCGATTTCTGTGTCTCTTTCTGTCCAGGTATCTGATTGGTCGATTTCTCTTTATCTGTCGATTTCTGTGTCTCTTTCTGTCCAGGTATCTGATTGGTCGATTTCTCTTTATCTGTCGATTTCTGTGTCTCTTTCTGTCCAGGTATCTGATTGGTCGATTTTTCTTTAACTGTCGATTTCTGTGTCTCTTTCTGTCCAGGTATCTGAATGGTCGATTTCTCTTTATCTGTCGATTTCTGTGTCTCTTTCTGTCCATGTATCTGTCTCCCGGTTTCTCTATCTCTTTGTTCGTGTATCTGTCCCTCTGTTCGTGTACCCGTCTCTAGACTTCTCTGTCGATTTCTCTGTCTCTCTGTCCATGTATCTGCCTCTCGATTTATCTCTCTTGTGTCTATGAGTTTGCCTCCAACCCTTTCGTATTGTCCCCGTCTTTGTCTTTAGACACGCATTGTTTGACTACTGTTTCCTCTGATGACAATCCTGTTCTTGCGTGTGCCTTGGTCTATCTACTGTCCTATCTGTTTGCTACTGTGTCTTTGTATCTGTTTTGACAATCTACTGCCTTATCTGTTTTCTTCTTTGTTTGTGTGTGTTTCTCTTGCTTATCTACTACTCCGTCTGTTTGTGACTCTGTTGATCTTGTTGTCTGCTTTGTCTCTTATTACCTGCTATTTTCTCTGTTTGCATCTTTTTCTTTGTGTTCACGTAAACTATCATCTGTTTGCTTCTCCGTTTCTTGCCGTGCTTGTGTTGTCCACCTACCGCTGCCTATGTCTGTTTCCAGTTCTCGACAAAACATAATGTTGAATGGTCACAAATCGTGGGTCGGGCTGACCCAGACATAATGTGTACCAAGATCTAGACAAGATGTTCTACCGTCACGCGTTTATTTCAGACCCAGCGTGATTCACACGCCATGTGCACATGCACAACAGACACATAGTTTACCAGGCAATTTACGTCTGAGTCCCATTATGATTATGGGACATAATGGAAGACAGACGCAGGTAGCCTGGTAAACTATGTGTCTGCTGCACATGTGCAACTGGCGGGTGAAATATGATGGGTTTTGTTAAAACAAAATCGTATTCAAAATACATAACATGACACAATTCACTAATTCATTAGCAAGTAGTGCATGAGATCAAGCTGAAGCAAGTGTGCATTTGACGTGACCAAAAACCAAAAACAATATTACTCAAATATTACACAACTATTACACACATATTACACACATATTACTCAAATATTAAACACATATTACACACATATTACACAAATAGTACACAAATAGTACACAAATATTACACAAACATTACACAAATAATACACAAACATTACACAAATATTACACACACATTACACAAACATTACACAAATATTACACAAATATTACACAAATATAACACACATATTACACAAATATCATGAACTAGATGATTACCCGCTTCGCCGGGTACCGGCTTCGCCGGGAAGAAGTAGAGCCGAATGCCGGGTGTACGCCGGCTTCGCCGGCGCACGAAGGAAAGGAGATAAACGCGCAAAACACTGGAGACCTTCTAAAAATAGTAACGTGCAGTGACCTTCTAAAAATAGTAACGTAGTAACGGGAATATGGATTGACGCCACACGGAGGAAGGGAGATAATCGCGGCTGAAAACACTGGAGAAGATAAGGAAGAGTTACTGGTAGTGGATCCCGACAACAAAAAAACAAAAAAAACAAAATCGGTTCAGCGCGCACAGGGCAGCGCGCCGAGAGCACGTGTTGAAATATCTCATCGATGAGGTTGTGTCCGGGGTGTAGCTGAATACGGTGTCCCAATTTGAAAAAGATCCACCGAGAACTTTGGCCGTGCATCGCGAACAGACAGACAGACAGACAGACAGACAGACAGACAGACAGACAGACAGACAGACACTAGTCGTATATATAGATATATATAGATATGGAAATGACAATACTAAACCAGGATGAACATTTCGGGATGGGGGGGGGGGGGGTGGGGGGGGGGGGGGGCGGGTTACAAACGCAGAACAGAGGAATCTAGAGAGCAAAAAAAGACGAAAGAGCTTGACATACAGTCAACCAAACAAGGAAAAAAGAACAGACTGGGGCGAAAGCGGGAGGGAAATAGAATAGGATGGGTTGGAAAAAGCATATTTAATAGTTTGATCTTGACAGTTACCTGCACAAGACGTTTTTTGTGTGGATGTAAATCCATAACTACACTTAATATAAGCATAGCTTGTTGTGTGATCCAAAGTTTATCCAGTGATGGTGCTAGTATTTTTTCAAACCGGTACACAAACTTATATAATGCAAACTGTCCAGAAAAAAACGGTAGGCTGGTCATTGGACCCAGTAAGAGTCCAACTCAGAGTACTGTTTTTTTGTTTGTTTTATCGGCGAAAAAAAACCCGGTAGTTCTACAAATCAACCGGTAGGTCATACCGGCAGCCAATTATCGTTTCAACCGGTAAAATACCGGTAATTGCCGGTTAACGCCAATACTGTTATCTTTTGTATTATATGCCACGCTGAGTTATCTTAATAAAATCATGTTCAAACCAACAGAATATGCCAGACCAGCTATGTCCGAGGATTCGGGGAGGGGTTTTTCATTTTTCAATTTCATTTTCATTACACCATTGTCCCATCGCTGGAAATTTCGGGTCGCTTCCTCCCAGTGGAAAGCTAGCAGCAACGGAGTCGCGCTACCCAGGTGTCCGTGTGTGTATGTGTTTTCAGCCACCTGCACTTATGGCAGAATGACCAAGGTCTTTTACGTGCCATTGAGGTGACACGGGGGGTGGGACATGGCTTCCGTCTCTGGGTCTGCACATAAAGTTGACCCGTGTCCGTCCCGTCCCGTCCCGGGTTCGCGTATTTGCATGGAATGAGGTCTGGGATGAGGGAAAAGCAGGAAGCTTTTATGAATATCATGATGTGTATCGGACGACATTACTTTGTGGACTTAAAGGTCCTTGTCTACATTTTTATACCGAAATCGCCATTTGACAATTAAAATGCAGAGTCTATTATCTACAAATATCAACAATACACCCCCTTTCGATCAGGAAAGACGAAGCCAGTGTAGCCGTTTGAAAATTCATTGTAGTATTCCAGCGTAGTACTCATAGTAGGATATCCTTATTTGGAAAATGCCAAGCGCAAAACTCCTCTCAAATCCCGTGCATTTCGTGCGTTTAAAAAAAAGCGTGGACAGCGCTCCCCTGTCAAACTGTTGCTGCACTTGTTTGGGCGTGGCTATAAGCATTGTGACATGAATTTGATTGGTCAGTATTTTTAGGCAAAGCACATGTTCTCAGCAAACAGAAAACAAAATATTGGAAGCGTGAGTCACGCTACCCAAAAATAAAATCTTTTTTTACATATATTTTTCTCTCACTTTTTTCCCCATGGTTCATTCATCATCTGACATAACTTTTCAGCGAAATCTAACCATAAAATTATTGAAAAAAAGCAAAAATGTAGACGACCACCTTTAAGCTTGAGCTTAAAGGTCGCCAGAATCAACAAACAAGAAAGGTAGATTATTGGAACGTGTAATTATTGACAAAACAAAACGTTACATTTGTAGTATGTCGGCCCATTGGTCTTCAAAGTAGACAAACACTTATGATTCAAATAATGAAATTATCTAAAAAAAAAATCGTCGACGAAACGTGACTCGCTTGCAAAATGCCGGTGTAACACGAAATTTTTACTCCACGAAAAATTTACTCCGGAGTAAACATTTCGTACGAAATTCTTCTCCGAGTACACTTTTCGTACGAGAAAAGAACTCCCCAAGGCACGAACAAATTACTCCCTCCACGAAATTTTTACTCCCCATTTTTTTTACTTCCAGTAAAAATCTCGTACGCAAAAATGGGATGCGGGCGAAAGGATAATGCCAATACGTGATCTCGCGCAAACGAATGTCGCGCTACCCTCCTTCCACCCCTTCCACCACCAAGACTAACAGGGGACAAGGGAGTAAAAATTTCGTACACCTGGCATGGGAAGTTAAATTGCTTGTGTTGGGGTGAAGTAATTTATTCGTTATTTATTCGTCAGGGGAGTAACATTTTTGCACGAAATGTTTACTCGGAACTCACCTGTCTTGGGGAGTAATTTTCTCGTGTAATGGGGGAGTGTTTTTTTCGTAAAGGGAGTAACTTTTTCGTACGAAATGTTTACTCCAGAGTAAAAATCTCGTGGGAGTAATTTTCTCGTGTTACACCGGCGAGGCAAATGTTGCCAGTTCCATTATGTTCTGTTACGTGGTTGGACCAAGTGCGTTGTATCCAAGATTTGGGGACAGGCTAAGGGTTCACTACAAGAAAGGTTTAAGAGGCGGGGCACACTGAATCAAGGAAAACAAGGACGGGATATGTATGAACATAGAGACAGATGTCAGATGGGTCATTACCTGACTTAGAGGCAGTTTTGAACACAGTTTAGACGGCCGCAGTGGCGTGGTGGTAAGACGTCGGCCTCCTAATCGGGAGGTCGTGAGTTCGAATCCCGGTCGCTGCCGCCTGGTGGGTTAAGAGTGGAGATTTGTCCGATCTCCCAGGTCAACTTATGTGCAGACCTGCTAGTGGCTTATCCCCCTTCGTGTGTACACGCAAGCACAAGACCAAGTGCGCACGGAAAAGATCCTGTAATCCATGTCGGAGTTCGGTGGGTTATGGAAACACGAAAATACCCAGAATTCCTACTCAACGAAAGCGGAGCATAATGTGGGGAACCCAAATGGGGAAACGAGCTCACACGTAACCAGACACATTCTGGAACGCTGAAGAAGAATTCGAAGAAGAAGAAGAGCCTTTCTGTAACCAGTTGTCAGTGAACACAGTTTGCCATACATATTACATACATCTATTAGAAAAAGGTAGCACATGTTAAAGGATAAGGATAAGGATAAGGATAAGATTTTATATAGTCCATGAGGGTAACCTCACAGAAATTCGGGCTGCTTTCTCCCTGGGGAAAGCGAGCTGCCATACAGTATACGGCGCTACCCATTTTTTTTTATTTTTTCCTGCATGCGTGTATTCATGTTTCCAAGCCCTGAGACTTAATACCGTGTGAGATGGAATTTTTTTTACACTTTATTTCAAGTCACACGGGTATTTGGTGGACATTTTTATCTATGCCTATACAATTTTGCCAGGAAAGACCCTTTTGTCAATCGTGGGATCTTTAACGTGCACACCCCAAACACTTGTGTTGAAATGAACAAAAATGTTTGATATGTGCTACATTTTGTTTCTACTATATTACACTGTGTTCATATTTTGTAACAATTCTGTTTAGAGTGTTCCCGTTAAAATAGTTC
>NC_090250.1:18638622-18641122 GCF_037325665.1 Littorina saxatilis | reverse complement strand
TAGGGTCGGTAGGTAGGTAATTTTTTTTTTTTTTTTTTTTTTTTTTTTTTTTTTTTGGTGTGTGTAAATGCTATGTTGGCTGATCACAAAATCAGTCTTAAGTCGAAATTTGGATGATTTGAGTTAGTTATTATTTTGAAATTGTTAGTCTTTCCTGGATGTTTAGAAAAAAAAAATTAAAGCTCTAGGTCAATAAATAACGATATTACGGCCATTTTTATGAAAGAAGTTGACCGGCGGCCATTTTGAGAAATCGGGCTTGAAAGTTTTGGAAGGCACCAGCTTCACATTTTCCTTAGCAACGGGGGTTGAAAATTAACCTCACCCTTCCAAATGTTGCACAAGTGTACTTTGATCTTTCATGCATCATTTAAATGCAAAACGAAGGGTTAAAAGAACAATTATCACCATTTTTGAAGGCTTTGTTTACATCATACATGTGGAGGAAAACGGTCAAATACAGGTCATACACATCAGCAAACATTTTCACTGTCATTATCAGGAATAAAGAGGTTACATGCATCTCACCTACGTTTTTGTCCATTAGTTTGACAAACACTTGAGCAAAATCAACTTACTTGTATCAATCACTTTGTTGGCATCGAATAGGAATACGTACAGATCAGAATGTAGATCCCAAACACAGGAACTCCTCCACTGTGACAGTCTGTTCACCACAAAAGCTCTTGCACATCAATGTTGACACCACCTCCAACCTCACCTTTATACATGTCACATGTCTTGCACTGAGAGCTGTACAGCCTGTAGAGCTACAATTTCCTCCGGATCAAACTGGGTGATACATCCACGACGAGTATTTCTGGGTGCAGCGTCGGGAACTTTAATCTGTTTGCAGCCAGTTCCATTGGCTTTGCAGCAACGAAGGCGAGTTCTCTCGAGCACATCACAGCCCTGTTGCAATTAACGAACTGCAGCATGCACCTCCATCACATCTCCTCTACAACTCGCCTCAACTACGTGTGTTCTTGCAGTTGATGCAGTGCCATTAGAAACGCCAACGGTGTTTTTGACACTGAAAAGCGGACGGTCTGTCTCCTCTTCGTCCGCATATTCAGCAAGCGTCACATATTTCGGCATGAGAATCGGAGTCACTGAATCCAGCAACGTCTTCGGCAAAGAAATCCAACAACAAATCTTGGAGTTCGTGGTTATTTTCAAGCGAATCGCAGTTGAGAAGCGCTGTCAATCGGCGTACGTCAGTCATTGTTTTGGTTTCGTTCAGCGAACGGAAATCATACTGTGTTACTTCCCCCTGGACTGATTTGACCAATGAGGAGGCCGTTGCTAGTCCTTTTTGGAAGGCAGACAAAGCTGATTGGTTCAATCTTAAAATTTGTTTACGTGCCGGTTTCCTTATTTGGAGGAAGTGGACGGGTATTTTGAACCACTGCGCAGCAGGGCGCGAAAGCTGATGCAATAAGCTTTCCGACGGTACCAAACTTGTTGGGGCCCTGTCAGGGATACATTAAGCAAATTATCGGTCAAAGTGAGGCATTTTGATGTCATGCTGGACTTTTTTGATGAATGTATTGCATTTAAATCCAATAATTTAACTATTTAGCGATTGATTTTGGCATATTTGTTTGGTTGTCATGTAATTTGGGGTCTACAGAACACGTTTCTGCAAAAAAGTGAATTTCACCCAGATAGACCCTCAGTGCCTTTTCCTCGAACTAGCTCGCTTTCGTCTGCTGCGACTTAAGACTGGTTTCGTGGTGGACCGTCACATTTGATGAATACATGTTTCAAAACTAACATATAAATAAAACAGAGAGAAAGGGAGAGAAAGAAACGCCAAATGTCTCTTTTTAGCATTTTTACCTCTTTTTTTTTTCTTTTTTTTTTTGAAATCAAAAAAAAGTTTTTGGGTCGGCGCCAAATCGATAGGGTCGGTCGGGTTACCCTAAACAGACAATTTTTTTTTTTTTGCCTTATAAGTGTTTTATAATTTTATATCTAAAATTGTATTTATTTAATTTTTTTTTTAACATTTTTTTTTAATCTCACATTATATGACTTTGGTTTCTTTTCCTTCTATTTTGTTTTTACTTCATTTTTTATTTTGATATAATTCGTGGTTTTTTTGTAATTACTGTATTTTTATCTTCTTTTTGTATTTACTTTTTTAATTTTTGGTCGATGTTTACCTTTTCAGTAGAGAGTGATTCAAGATCAAGAAGACAATCTTTATTTTTCTTCTACTCGATCCAACATGCACAATGCACAAAATAGTACTATAACGCCGTACGCTCTACTTTGTACTACACACGGCATCTCCTGTGTTGGTATGAGCGCGCGCTTCCTGTGCATGCTTGAATGCGCCCAGATGCCGCAGAGTACATTATTGTGTAACAGACGGTCTCTGATGCGCCCTTTTCCCGCGAACCTACTAGACTGCAGTTTGCATTGGCTGTTGCTGACCACATTTCCCGTGACGTCATGGAATCTCCCACTAACGATCTAAGTATGTCGACAACGT
>NC_090250.1:18628622-18633622 GCF_037325665.1 Littorina saxatilis | reverse complement strand
AGAAGGCGGACATTGGGAGGAATTAGCGTCATCACACAGTTTACATACAACGCACTCTTCCGGGAAGCCCGTGCAGGCAGTTGTATGGCGGCCTAAAAGCACCAACATTGAAAATTACAAAGAATAATTAATAACTTTCCTATAGCGCGAGTCCATTCAATTGGCTCCAGGCGCTTTACAATTTCAATTCTAAAACAAACGAGCAAAACATTTAACGAGCAAATAAAGAGCAGAGATAACAAAAAAACAAAAAAAATGAATACACCTATAGCAAACTGGCTTTCATGACAAAAGAACACAAGATAATAACCATTCATTTAGATTTCACGGATGGATTCTTCGGTTTCATTAATATGAGACTGTTTGCTTGAGCTTTTGATTTGTTTGTTATTCAGGCAGTCGTTTGGCGACATGAACGCGCCAAAAATGAACATTACAAAGAACACTGGATAGAAGTTAGTTTGTGAGACAGTGCGTGTACTGATTAAGTTTATCAGAACGAGAGTGTGTGCAAGGGGTTTTACTAATATGTTTGTTATTCTTTCATTTTTCTTCAGTTAGTATGTCTGCACTATTTTAGAGTTACACGTGACAAGTACACAGAAAAGCAAAATCAGTTATGTATTGTATTCAAAACTTTCAATGTGTAATTAATAGTGTCTTTTTCATGTTGCATTGTTTAAGAACTCTTCTTAGATACCTAGTTTGGCATATTTTCACAGTGGACAATGTATGGCGCAACTACAAAATGACAACGGTACTAACAAAAAAAGTCTACTAAAAATTTTTTTTTTTTTAAAAGCGACATATCTGTGTTCCTTCGTTACGGGTTCAATAATTGAACAATATATTATTAGCCCCGTAGGTCAAAAGATGCCTAACTTAACACTGTTATCCGCAAATTCCAGCAATAATATGATATTATACCCACACCATCGTGTTCTTCGTAATTGTCCCTTTTGGCGCTAGCTGGCCGCCATATAGCCTTGCGGGTGTTATAAGAGGGGGCCCTGATGGCTCAGCGGTCGATGGTAATGCAATGTTGTGGCACGCTCTTTGCCCAACTTTGGACGGGTTAATGCAATCACCACGCAGCCATTGTCGCCCCTTAGCTCTGCCTTGCTGCTTCGGGCTCGTTTCACATCCATCCAGACGACGTCGTCGCGACGGTCAGGACTGGTCTTCTTGTTTCCTCCAAGTTTTAGCACTGTGATTTTATTCTTTGCGACACTTGGGTTTCTCCTGGTGGTTTGGCGTAGTGGCTGTATACTTTCTGACACTTGGGTTTTGTCTGGGGGTTTGGTATAGTGGTGTTATACTTTGCGACACTTGAGGTTTTTGCCTGTTGGTTTGGCGTAGTGACTTTATACCTTGCGACACCTTTGTTCTCTCCAGTAGTTTGCCATAGTGGCTGTATACTTTTTGACATCTGGGTTTTGCCTGTGGTTTGGATTAGTGACTTTATACTTTGCGACACTTGCATTGTGTATATTAGTTAGCCTCCGTCGCGATATAACCTTGAACGGTTGAAAACGACGTTAAACACCAAATAAAGAAAGAAATTAGTTAGCCATAGTGGTTTTATACTTTGCGACACTTGGGTTTTGCCTATGGTTTGGCGTAGTGAGTTTATATCTTGCGACACCTTTGTTCTTATTCTTCATCACATTTTGAATCTAAAAATATGTACATATGTCATGTTTACTCTTAAAATGTGATCACAAATAACGAAAATAGAATAATTAGTCTTACGATTAAAATGTAAGAAATCGATCCAAAAATGATGGCATCTTATTCGTGATCATTTCCTGATTCCAAAACCATATAGATATGATAGGTTGTATTCAAAACAAGCTCAGAAAGTTAACAAGAATACAGAAATGCGCGCTTTCCTGCTTAGCACAATACGCTACCCCGCTTATCTGGCGTGTCAATATCACTACGTTTTGCACGTGGAAGGTGAGCGATTTCCTTCACGCGGGGATTGACGAAGCTGTACTGTCTTGGTGAAAAAATACAGTGCGTTCAGTTTCATCCCGTTACTGAGTTCGACAGCTTGACTAAATGTAGTAATTTCGCCTTACGCGACTTGTTGACATTTGGGTTTTACCTGTGGTTTGGATTAGTGACTTTATACTTTGCGACCCTTGGGTTTTGCCTGTGTTTTGGCGTAGTGACTTTATACCTTGCGACCTTTGGGTTTTGCTCGGTACGTGGTTTGGCATTGTGGCTTAATACCTTAGGTTTTACTTTGATGTTGACTCGTTTGCCACAGTGGCTTTATACTTTGCGACACTTGGGTTTTGTCTAATAATTTGCCACAGTGGCGTTATACTTTGCGACACTTGGGGTTTGCCTGGTTGTTTGGCACAGAGATAGTACACTTTGCGACACCTGCGTTTAACCTTTCTACGCTCTGTCCTGGTCCGGTCCAAGTTATTGATACGGGCTTTGCTTGGTTAACCTTGGTTTAACGCGGAGATATTATGATTTGCGACTGGTTTTATCCAGTGGTTTAGCACAGTGATTTGACATTTTGCGACACGGCAAGTTAGCGGACATATTATGATTTGCGACTGGTTTTATCCAGTGGTTTAGCACAGCGATTTGAAATTTTGCGACACGGCAAGTTAGCGGACATATTATGATTTGCGACTGGTTTTATCCAGTGGTTTAGCACAGCGATTAAACCGGCACGGTTGGCCTAGTGGTAAGGCGTCCGCCCCGTGATCGGGAGGTCGTGGGTTCGAACCCCTGCCGGGTCATACCTAAGACTTTAAAATTGGCAATCTAGTGGCTGCTCCGCCTGGCGTCTGGCATTATGGGGTTAGTGCTAGGACTGGTTGGTCCGGTGTCAGAATAATGTGACTGGGTGAGACATGAAGCCTGTGCTGCGACTTCTGTCTTGTGTGTGGCGCACGTTATATGTCAAAGCAGCACCGCCCTGATATGGCCCTTCGTGGTCGGCTGGGCGTTAAGCAAACAAACAAAAACAAAACAAAGCACAGCGATTTGATATTTTGCGACACGGCAAGTGTTCTTTGCAACGCCTCGGTTTTGCCTTTTCCACGATCGTTTCTGATGTAGTCGAAGTTATACAGCCTATATAAATAAGCCTTCTGTTGTCTTGCTATTCGTTGGTTTGACACAGATGTGTCATAATTTGCGAGACCTCTGTTTTGCCTCTTTTGGCCACTAGCTAGTGCCATATTCTTCTTTGGGTGGGTTTTTTTTGGGGGGAGGGGGGGAGGGGGGCTGTAGGGGAGGCAGTGTGACGATGACATCTTGGCCCCGTGGTCATATTACGATTCTCGGCCTCGTTGATCTTGTATAAACTCCACACTGAACAAAAAAACACCCTTCGATAGTACTGATGAGCGACCTTGGGTACCTTACATTCATGGGGCCAAATTTGTCCAACAAATGTTTTGTATTTAACTTAGAAATTTGATTCATCCTAAAATGTTTCCCTTCTCGTTCAAGGGACGTAACCACTCGGTACACGTTTTCGAAAAAATCGATTTTTGGGGTGACATCTATTAAATGTCACCATCAATTTTCTTCACATGCAAGAAACTGACATGCTTTTCGTCATTGAATGATGTCACTTCTTTAATTTTACCAGGAAACAACATTTCAGTCTTGAGTATATATCGAGGGGGTAATGTGACAGAGGGGCCAATCTCACATCGTTACACCGGCCTATCTCCTGTCCCTCCCCCCAAACACAGACACCCCTTTACTTACTGTCCGCTCAGAGTATTATATCGAGGGGGTAATATGACCACGAGGGCCAAGATGACATCGTTACAGCGGGAAGGAAGGAAGTAGTGCTGTGTTCGACCGATTTCACACTCGCATTTAAACGACACCCCCAGTTGTTGGATTTAGCACGCTAGGTCTGTGACGGGTTCCGAGTGATTTAGCACCGTCCTCGGTCTGACAGAGCCTTGCGTGATTTAGCGCTGCTGTTACGCCTCATTCGCAAAATGTGCGCCGTTTGCAAAGCAGGCTGCCAAGTTTATAAATGCAGGTTGCACTTCACAAGATATCTGTGCAGTCAGTTAAGGTATAAATGCAGTAGATGTGCAAGGCTCACTGCCTAAACTCTCAATCCCTATTCGCTTTTTGGTGAGCGCTTATCGCTCTTGAAAACTAGCAAATTATCTTAACATACCACGCAGATTTTGGGACATACTATCCGTGTTTACAGCAAAATTAATGTCTTCTCAAGAACCCATGTTGTGTTAGGCTGATAAACAATAACGCTTCCTGTTCCGAGCGGCAAATTATGTACTGTGACTTACTTACTTACTGCCGGCCTTTCACGCCTGGTGGCGTGTAGGGCAGCGACTATGTACTGTGAGGATGTAGTTTATTGGCTGAAACCAACTTGCACGGTGCACCTGGCTCCTTTTTGAAATTGTGCTGTTCGCAAATCTATCAGATGAAAGTTTTGAAATTATGCTGTTCGCAAATCTATCAGATGGAAGTTTTGAAATTGTGCTGTTCGCAAATCTATATCAGATGACAGTTTTGAAATTGTGCTGTTCGCAAATCTATCAGATGAAAGTTTTGAAATTATGCTGTTCGCAAATCTATCCGATGAAAGTTTTGAAATTGTGCTGTTCGCAAATCTATCAGATGAAAGTTTTGAAATTATGCTGTTCGCAAATCTATCCGATGACAATTTAGAAATTATGCTGTTCGCAAATCTATCCGATGAAAGTTTTGAAATTATACTGTTCGCAAATCTATCAGATGAAAGTTTTGAAATTATGCTGTTCGCAAATCTATCCGATGAAAGTTTTGAAATTATACTGTTCGCAAATCTATCCGATGAAAGTTTTGAAATTATACTGTTCGCAAATCTATCCTATGAAAGTTTAGAAATTATGCTGTTCGCAAATCTATCCGATGAAAGTTTTGAAATTATACTGTTCGCAAATCTATCATATGAAATTTTTGAATTTATGCTTTTCGCAAATCTATCCGATGAA
>NC_090250.1:18618622-18623622 GCF_037325665.1 Littorina saxatilis | reverse complement strand
CGGGGCATATTGCCGTCAAAATCCAGCACATGGCACTAATAACCTAGTCACATAATATAGACGCCGCTTCTGCTACGACGGAAAAGTGTCCGAGAGCGTGGCCAATCGTGGGCCAAACGTGGCAGGATCTCCATGAGCGTGGTTTGGTCGGGGTGGGATCTGCTAGGTCGCGAAGCTGCACGCTCTCCCTACGCTTATTTTGAATTTCACAAAACAAGCGTAGCCGGGTATGGGCGCAGTGCAGTCGTGATGTAGTTTTTTTTATTATTCGCCACGTGCTGCATTTTGACGGCAAGCCCCGACTTGATAACTTTTTTTCAGATCGGAGTGATCTGCATGATCGTCGTAAAAACGTAGAGCTGTGTGACGGGGGCCATAAACAAATCTACATCACGACTGTACTGCGCCCAGACCCGGCTACGTTTGTTTTGTGCAGTTCAAAATAAGCATAGGGAGAGCGTGCAGGTTCGCAACCTAGCAGATCCCACCCCGACCAAACCACGCTCATGGAGATCCTGCCACGTTTGGCCCACGATTGGCCACGCTCTCGGACACATTTCCGTCGTAGCAGAAGCGGCGTCTATATTATGTTACTGGGGTATTAGTGCCATGTGCTGGATTTTGACGGCGATATGCCCCGATTTCATAACTGTTTTTTTCAGATCGGCGTGAACGGCATGATCGTGGTAAGGACACAGCGCTGTGTGACCGGGCCCTAACGTGGCATTAACCACAACTTTCCCCCGTCGCCTCCCTCCTCTGTCGGTCCCGCCCATCCCTTTTTGTCCCCAGACGGCGAAACGAGAGCTGGGGGACCGTTCGGTGCGCTACTCTCAAACGCCACGACTCTGCAGGTATTACAGAATACAGCTGAGGGGTTCGAGATGGGTTCAAACTGATATAGGGCTTATCCCAGGGATTTGAGAACCTAGCTTCCTGATCGTTGAAGAGGATTAGTTTTGGGAAGAAATCGACCGAACATGAATCCAAAAACAAATAGACTGCCAACGTTTCAAAATTCAGAATAAAACAATACCAAGAAAGGTATGTGTATTTGAACATTTCTGTAACAAGATTTGAACACTTTGTGAAATAGTGCATAGTTCTACGGGCAACAGTAGCACACTTAGTGTTCACTAGTATTCAAATTAACACTTGTTAACACTATGTGTTTATTGTGCTCACCTTTTTTGCCAGTAGCCGGAACTATATAATACGTCAAAGTGTTCAAAACGTGTTACAAAAATGTGTTCAAAAACAGAACACTTCTCTTTGGAGTGCCGACATCTTCCATTCGTGTCATCGTGACGACAGCTCCCCCTGAAAGCAGAGTAGTGCTGCCTAAATGGCGGGGTAAAAAAGGTATTAGACGTAAGAAGCGTGGGAGTTTCAGCCCTTGAACGAAGAAGAAGAAGAACTGGATTGCTTTGCTGACACTGACAGGACAGATCTTTGCTCGAGGTTTTAATCGGGGAACTACGTGCCTCTCTTCATCCGGGGCTTACATCCGGGCGTCGGTGATGACTGGGTCAGGAGGTCACTGTGTATAACCCTTAGCAACATATCAGTGGAGTACTTTGTCGGAAATCAGCAGATGAATGAGAACAGTGGGGTATGGGGGTGGGGGACAAAATAGAATCAGGAAAAAGGTCTCCCATCACAGTCACATGATCTAAAATAGATCACGTGACGACCAATTAACAGACACGAACGCTGTGTTAAGAGAACAAGTTGTGTTGCCTTATCCACCATACCCTGAGGGATTTTTCCCTCTCCAGTTGTGTTACTCTATGAGAGGGAGATAGCAGGAAACAACATACATTGACGTTGAGTGTCCTTCTCTGGGTGTATGGGCAGTGTTGGCCCCGGTTTGTCTTCAGCATCAAATTGCTTCTGGAGTGTTGGTCTTGTCCGACAGGATTATTGAGTCTGGGTGCGCTTACTTATTATATAAAGAGAAAGGAAAAGAGGGGAGAGAGAGAGAGGGGAAGGACGGGGGGGGGGGGGGGAGAGAAAAAAACCAGACCGAGACAGCGAGAGAGACAGCTAGAGAGAAAGAGAGAGACAGAGAGAGACAGAGACAGAGAGAAAGAGAGAGAGAGAGAGATCTTGTTAAGTCAGAACTCGAACATTTGTTGTTGACATAAAGACAATAAGACTATGACAACTAGTCTCTTTAATTTCAACCTGTTTTGTACTTTTTGTTATCCTACATACGTGAGAGAGACACCCGTGAGATAATAATCGTTCAAATCACACGTGTGTATGTAGAGGTTACATGCCGAGTCTCAGTGATTATTAAAAATAATGGTCGAAGTTGGCGGATCATGAAAAATGCGAGCTTCAGCGAGCTTTTTCATGACCGCGAACTGAGACCATTATTTTTAATAATCACTGAGACGAGGTGTGTAACCTCTTTATTCCTCCTTTCTTCAGTTATTCAAAGAAAACAGGAGTTTTTGTGCAAAAGTTTGATCGAATCCGAATCACTCAACCAGTCAACCTGCGCAGGCGATCGATTAATGCGCGGTTGTATAGTTCCGTGCAAATCATTCCATTCTGTTAACACTTCTTGTCAGTTTCCCTGTTTTAGACTAAAATCAAGTACACAGATATGCTGTTATTCTGCTGTGGCGGTAAAGGCAGATATTGTGTGTTCTGTTTATGTTTTAGTATCGTTAAGGATAATGTTCTTTCGTCAAATGGGACTAGCAGACGAACTTTTGCACCCGTGTTCCAACGTTAATTACTGTATGAAGTTCAGTTTTCTGGGGAAAATAGTGTATGAAACCGCTTTATGTTGTTTACATTGATGAGATGTGTGCATTTGGTTGCGTGTGATCTGTTTATAAAATGAAATATTGTTGAAAACTGACCGTCGGATTGCAGTCAGTGTTGTCGAAGAAACTGCGTTAAAAGAAGGGGAACTACTCTTGTCGGCAAGAGTATGAGTTACTTGCCTTGGGAATTTGCTTGTGATGAACGGTGTGTGCACGGCAGATCTAGATTCAGAAAACAACCTAACTCATGGATTTTATATGGAGATTCATGTGTTCAGGCCTGTAGTTGTTAATTTAAATGCGGTATGTTTGTATTGTTTGCTCCAGAGATGTATATTTCGTACGTATAGAGCGTTCGGAACTTTTCAGTCGCAAAAGTAGTACCAAAACAGAACAGCTTCTCAACCCATTGCACTATCGAGGATTCAGGCTGTTGCTGGCTCGTTATTTGTTTGGTTGCTGGGTCATTATCGAAAAATAACTAGCTCTACAAGTTTACAGAGGTAAAGAAGCAGAGGGGGGAATAAATCATGTAAATGAGGTCATGTCAAGCAAGTCTGGCAGGGACCTGTTTTTTCACTGCTTATGGTGCCAAAGTCACCGAGACAAACGTCATTATAGAAACAAAAATTGTGCTCGCTAATTACCCTCTATGAATCTTTAGAACTAACACGTCACGCCACACTTTCAAAGTGACGTTTCTTTGCTATGACGTAATAGATTGCACGAGACTTTAGAAGAGATCGAGGTTTCAAAACAAGCGTCTTCAATTTAGCTGCCTCGACTGCAGGACATTTTCAGTAAAATACACGTAAGTACAGTATGTAGGATAAACAGAATACTGCATGGCTTGCTGTTTCGTACCAGATATACACTCGTTGCTTTTTCAAATAGTGAACAGCTCGCTTTCGCTCGCAGTTCAATATTTTAAAAAAAACCTCGTGTAAATCTGGTACGACACAGCAAGCCATGTAGTATTCTCTATTTAACACAAAGAAAATAAGGCAAAAATTAACAACAATAGTCTCTTTAAGTTCACCCTTTTTGTCTTTCCTGCCCCACCCCCAGCTCCGCCCTGCTCTCCCTTCCTCCCAACTTCATTCCTGCAACCGTTCCATACACAAGTCTTCCTGCTTGAAAAGGGAGGGCTGACGAGTCACCTAAAAGTCATTCATCAAAGTGAAACAGTCCAGATGTGATGGACCGGGAAGCCACTGTTTCATTGGATACTTGTCATCCGCCATGATTGGGTCTGGCTTGGTGTATCAGCAATCCTTTCTCAGTCTACCACCCATCCTTTCTTAGTGTACCAATCATCCTTTCTGAGTGTACCAGTCATTCTTTCTGAGTGTACCAGTCATTCTTTCTGTGTGTTCCACCCATCTTTTCTGAGTGTACCAACCATCTTTTCTGAGTGTACTAGTTATCCTTTCTTAGTGTACCAACCGTCCTTTCTCTGCGATCTGTGAAGTCTCCGCAAGTGATTGGTAACTTGAGTTTGACCGTTGTGTGTCGGTCTGCGGCTGTTCTTTGCCCATCGATCAAGACTTGTTCCTTGTGCTGCGTTTCTCTGCCTGCTGGGACAGGCAGACAGGCAGTCAGAAAGCGAATCTTGCGATAGTGGGCAGGATTGTGTTCCTGACCCGAACTCCGCAGAAATCCTTGCCCCACTAACCCAGGGGGGTAATGTTGATGTCAATGAAAGAAACGTCTCCCTGCTTCATTTTTACTCAAGAGGCTAGGCTCATGAGTCGCTGCGAGAGCCAACCCCAACTAACCTTGGGGCTAAGTTATTCTCGAATAAACAGATTTCTCCTTTTTTCTCTCCAAGATCTTTCTTAGTTAGCTAAATCAAAGGGCTAACACCCTGTGTCTGATGTGCCTGAAAACACCTCCGGGTGGAGGGGTTTTGCAGCCAGCGCAGTGAAGAAAAAGAGGGAACATTTTCTCGGCTCGCGCGGCAGCAAGCAGGATGTTTGTAGACTGCTAAATTACTCTCAACACAACCGGTTTCTCCTTTCTTCGCCTGCCTGTGGGGAAGGCTTATGAAACGCGCCTCAGGGCCAGAGTGGTTTGGCGATCATTACCAGGAGACCCAGTTGTCTCTTGCCCCGGATGGGAATTGACTTGTTGAAAATGCGATTCATGTCCCTGATGGCCGGGCGAGGTCATCCGTCCCCCTCCCCCCCTGAAGCCATCAGCTCTGGGTGCAACAGAGGA
>NC_090250.1:18578457-18613457 GCF_037325665.1 Littorina saxatilis | reverse complement strand
CGACGCACGACTTTCAGGGGCGCTTAGCGTCCGGTTTGAAAGGCCAGCGATTCGAAGACAGTGAAAAGAAAGCACGCTCCAGTTATTTGTGACAATGGGAGGTGACAATGAACTTGATTTTCCAAAACTCCAAACTAAACTTAACAAAACTCATCGAAAAACATGTTCCATATGCACTTTAGCTGAGTTTATTTTAGCATTTTCAGAACTTACCTCGGCAACTTCGTCCATGTTTACAATCGACAGAGGATATGACATCCCCCTGATTTCTGAAAGGCCATGTAAGCGTAGGTTCCTAAATGCGAGAGGCCGCTACCTCGTAATAGAGAGAAAGAGCGGAGAGAGAGCTAGTTGGCGGTCCAGGATAAATGGCCTATGCCTCATCTTATCCTTATTGCTTCTCCTTCTTCTTTCCTCTTCTTCTTCGTTCATGGGCTGCATCTAGATCTCCCACGGTTGTTGTTTTTTTAACGTATAATTATTATGTCCGTTTTGACCACCCCATTTAGACAGCCATACGCCGCTGTCCTTCATTCTCGATTATCTGAATACCTCACTGGTTCTCAAACCCTTGGGCATGTCCTCATTATTCCCTCCCCTCAATCTCCCCCCCCCCCCCTATATCCCCTGGTTTATTCCTAGTGTGAGAGGATGACACATCCATGCGAACTCTGCCTCATTCTTACATTTCCTCCGCTAGCCCCCTCCTCCCATTTTCACCCCCCCCCCCCATCCTCACCCACCATCGACCTCAAAGCCTAAATCCTCGCGGAGGGAGGGGGGAGAAACGTCCCCGGGGACCTAGCCCCCACCCCCTTCCCGCCCGACGGGGGTAGAAAGGCAGGGGAAGACAATTTGCACATCATGAATCTCAAATTGGTGCCGGACCAGCAGATGAGCGCCCAGGACTTGATGGCGCTAGCAGGATACGTACAGCACCACACTGTCTCGGCGGAGAAAACGCCAGCTTAGGGATGAACGTAATATATATATATATATATACATCTGCTCTTGCCTTGTCCAGGCAAGATGACGGTTCTTAAGAGGAAAAATAAGTCGCGAAAGGCGAAATAACAACATTTAGTCAAGCTGTCGAACTCACAGAATGAAACTGAACGCACTGCATTTTTTCACCAAGACCGCATACTCGTAGTTTCGTCAGTCCACCGCTCGTGGCAAAGGCAGTGAAATCGACAAGCCAGAATTGTGCGGTAATGGTCGCGCTGAGCAGGATAACACGCTTTTCTGTATCTCTATTCTTTTTGGCGTACTGAGTTTGTTTTTAATCCAAACATATCTTATCTATATGTTTTTTGAATCAGGGACCGATAAGGAATAAGATGAAATTGTTTTTAAATCGATTTCGGAAAATTAATTTTAATCATAATTTTCATATTTTTAATTTTCAGAGCTTGTTTGTAATCCAAATATAACATATGTATATGTTTTTGGAATCAAAAAATGACGAAGAATAAGATGAAATTGTTTTTGGATCGTTTAATAAAAAAGTAATTTTAATGACAAGTTTCCGATTTTTAATGACCAAATTCATTAATTATTTTTTAAGCCACCAAGCTGAAATGCAATACCAAAGTCCGGCCTTCGTCGAAGATTGCTTTGCCAAAATTTCAATCAATTTGATTGAAAAATGAGGGTGTGACAGTGCCGCCTCAACTTTTACAAAAAGCCGGATATGACGTCATCAAAGGTATTTATCGAAAAAAAGAATTCCGGGGATATTATTCCCAGGAACTCTCATGTCAAATTTCATAAAGATCGGTCCAGTAGTTTAGTCTGAATCGCTCTACACACACACACAGACAGACAGACACACACACACACACACACACACACACACACACACACACACACACACACACACACACACACACACACACACACACACACACACACACACCATGACCCTCGTCTCGATTCTCCCTCTATGTTAAAACATTTAGTCAAAACTTGACTAAATGTAAAAACATCCGCAGAGTTTTGTTGGAGTACTGTATTGCAGCGTAGAAGATTTCCCTCATCAGAAAATGTAGCCGCTTTGAGAAAGGTATATATAGGGGGATCTTTAAGTAGGCATACTATAGCGTACCGCGTCTGCTAGCTCTTGCCTTGTCCAGGCAAGATAACAGTTCTTAAAAAGAAAAAAGAAAAACATATCCGCAATTAAATTAAATTAAATTAAAAAAACAAGAAATGCAGGTTATTGGAACGTTTACTTATTTGACAAAACAAAACGTTACATTTACAGTACGTCGACCCAGTGATCTTTTAAGTCGACAGACAGGCAAACACGTATGATACAAATAATGAACTTGTCTCAAAATCGTCCTCGAAACGTGACTCGCTTGCAAGATGATGTTTTTGAAAATATCCGCAGAGTTTTGGTAGAAATACAGTACGTACTGTAGCGTAGAACAATTAGACAATGAATGTAGCCGCTTTGAGAAGCCAGGATGGATATATGATGAGTTTTGGTAGGATCACTGTAGCGTAGAAGATTTCCCTTAGACAATATAGCCGCTTTGAGAATCCAGGATGGATATATGATGAGTGTTGGTAGGAGCACTGCAGCGTAGACGATTTTTCTTGGACAACGTTCAGCATCTCCTCTTGCCTTGATCCACCAGGCAAGTTAACAGTTCTTAAAAAAAATAAAATACAGTAGCAGAGTTTTCGTATGCGTATTGTTCTTTAGCGTAGAAGATTTCCCTAAGACGATGTAGCCGCTTTGAGAAGACCAAGATGGATATAAGCCTTTTTTAATTGAGCCCGAAATGGACTTTTTTTTTCTCGAAAATTCAGTGCCAGAACTTCGTACAGCGAGCTTTATGAAGTAGACGTCGCGAAGTCGACTTCGCCCAATTTAACATCAGACTTTACAGATGAGTTTTGATAGGAGCACTGTAGCGTATAATTATTTTCTAGGACAAAGGTAGCAGCTTTGAGAAGCCATGATAAATATTCATTTATCCTATTCGGATGAGTGTCTTTGTGCAGTAACAGAAAGACATTGTAAGAATTACCTATGACTTTGTGATTTCAAAGACACCAGTAGGTTGGTGATGTTCGTATCAGTGAGCAACTGGTGGTCTTCACTGACGGAGCAAGCACTGTGAGGTTACGTCTTGTCTCGGCATTGCTGACGCTATGACATAACGTCTCGTCTCGGCAATCCTGACGCGATGACATTACGTTCAGTCTCGGCAATCCTGACGCTATGACATTATGTCCAGTCTCGGCAATCCTGACGCTATGACATTACGTCCAGTCTCGGCAATCCCGACGCTATGACATATTAACGTCCAGTCTCGGCAATCCTGACGCTATGACATTACGTCCAGTCTCGGCAATCCTGACGCTATGACATTACGTCCAGTCTCGGCAATCCTGACGCTATGACATTACGTCCAGTCTCGGCTATTCTGACGCTATGACATTACGTGTTGTCTCGGCAATCCTGACGCTATGACATTACGTGTTGTCTCGGCAATCCTGACGCAATGACATTACGTCCAACCTCGGCCTTCCTGCGCTCTGATGGCTTCTTTTCCCAGCTCGCGCCTTCGATTTCAAGTTTCCCGCAGGGTGATAGTGCCCCCAACAAAAATGGATTTTCTTGTCCTTTGGGGGCCCAGGCAAAATTAACTTGTTTGCGATCGTGTGGGGGAGCTCGCCCGAGCATCTGGTGGCCACGTTTGGTTTTACAGCAGAACCTCTGTTTTACGACCTCCGACACATCTTAGAAATTCAGGTCTTAACAGAGAGGGAGTCTTAAGATGGAGATTAATACAGAGACACTATGGAGAGAAAAAATCCGAGATAATGAGGTCGCATAGTAGAGGGAGTCGTATAGATGAGGGCCTTGCAATAGAGGTTCAATTTAGTGACACTATGAAACAAAAATCTTAGATAATGAGGTAATGAGGTCGTACAGTAGAGGGAGTCGTATAGCGGAGGGCCTTACAATACATGTTCAGTTTAATGACTCTATGGAAAAAATCCGAGATTATAAGATCGTATAGTAGAGGGAGTCTTATGGCGGAGGGCCTTACGTACAATAGAGGTTCAATGAAATACACTATGCAGAGAAACCATCCGAGATATGAGGTCGTACAGTGCAGACCTGTTTACCCTTACTATTTTGGATTAGTTTATTACTATTTTTTTTAGAAAATCGGAAAAAAATACTCCATTTTGAGACCAGACTACGATTTTAAGATGTGCTTGAAATTAGGTTTGTGTTGCTAATGTCGGCGTTTGTAACCACTGGGTTAGTATTTTTGTCATCAGATTACTCGTTTTTGACTTGACCATTACTCTTAATCTTATCAAGCTTTGGGGGTAAACAGGTCGGTATAGCGGATGGCCTTACAATAGAAGTTCCACTGTATTTGCTTCAATTTCCTCTGTCCTTTGTGTCTCCCCATTGCCCTGGTCTCGGATAGCATTAATAATAATAATAATAATTGTCAGTAAGTACTGGTGTCACATGACTGATGTGAACCAGTTGATTGGCTAATGGCGATGCGCTAAAACTGTTAGCGCACTCTTGGAGTGCGCTAACTTTTCCACAGAGCGTATTCTTACGCCCTTTACCTAAGCAAGACTGTGCTCTCATCCTCAGAATTAATTACTGACATGTAGCTTATATTCTCCACAATACCAAATGACCATAAATTCCCTGCTTCTCAATTAAAGCAGAAGTGGTTTTTTTCTGACAGATTGCATGTGCCTGTGCCACAGTGCGGCTGCCACTGATCTAAAAATAGAAGCCGCTGTCTCTCGCCGACTTGCATAGATTCTTCTCATCGTGTTAGTGGCATGTAGCTTATCATCCACATTACCAAATGATGAGTTAATATAAAATTCCCACCCGCTAGCAGAAAACACAAGTGTTATTCCGATAACGTACCAGCTAGACCAGTTTGGAAGACTGACTCGATCGACTGTCATACGACACGTAGCCGCACTGACTACACTGAAATACGACTGCATCAGTTCAGTAAATGAATGGTTTCCGAATTATTATTTCAAGGCAAGAACAATCGTAATCGAAAACGTGTAGGGTTCAGAACGTTCTTACCATTATAAGACTTATTACCAGCGTGCCTCGTGCGTGCAGACTCAGTCAGTGCAGACTGCATGCAGTGGTTTGATTGCCCTAGCAGACGACAACCCCGCTCAGCAAATTAACATGTTGAGCAAATGTGAACGAAAAAACGATGGGGATATAATACGTGTAGGGTTCAGAGCATTCTTACCGTTCATATTTAGTATCAGACTCCCCGATGAGTGAAGATTCAACACGAGAAATCTGCCACATTTGTTTTGAAAATGTGCGAACCGTCGAGTCCCGCGGCTTCGAGTCAATTCAAGGGGAGTCACTCCGCACAGTCAATCCGTCGAAGATCGACTGGAGGTTTCGAATCGCAAATAATGAAGAGCACAGCCCTTTCTCCGAGTTCAAATGAGGTCTCTCTGAAAGATCATCACTGTTCAGATTAACGCTACACTGGAATTTACCAACAGAAATTAAAATGCGTGTGACGAAAGCACGACACACTTGAGACACCCCACACAAAAGTAGATCTTTACTGTACACGACCTGACCACACAGTTATGCCTATTCAAATGCGCGTTGCAAAATGTGCGCTTGGAATCTTCTTTTTTCTATGGCGGTACTGACAATATCGTTATTGAAACAATCCCAGTGCACTAAGGGATTTATAGAGCAAATCTCGAAAATAATTATTGAACTCAGCGCTATGCGCTTCGTTCAATAATGAATTTTCTCGATTTGCTCTATAAATCCCTTAGTGCACTGGGATGTCTCAATAACTTAAATAATAATAATAATAATAATAATAATAATAAATGAGCATTTATATAGCGCAACATCATAACTTTACAATTATGCTCTTTGCGCTTGACACATTTAAAATTAAAACACAGTTAAATACAAGCATTTACATCTACATTCATAGTCAGCAACGCTTAATTAAAAGCATACACCATCAAACATACATTACAACAGATTCTTCCACTAACTAAGTAATAAAAACATGAATAAAATAGGTAGTGAAAACAAGGAAATACCAGCTAAATACCCTTAATCATATGAGGACGCCGCTTTGATTACTCATTATCACTAAAACACAAAATATTCAGACAAACTGAAACACTTAGTTTCAAAAATGGTATTGAAGAACAATTTCACTTATATAATGTTATTAAAAAAGTAAAAAATGAAAGAGTTATTTGCTTACCTTTTGGGTGGTGACATTTTGGTGGTTTCACACAGCACATGTGTAATCCAAAATGGCTGCTGCTGGAAGCTATGGAGGGGAAGAAACTCTAGCGTGCAATGTTTGCTTCAGACTACTCCTCCTTGATATGTTGATATGTGTGTTATAAAAAAAATGAGTCATTCACTTATTGGCACTGACAGAAATGCCTAAATTCGAGGTGTCCTCATATGAGGACGCTAGGCAATAATGGTTAATCAAACAGAACATGTTATCAACAATACTGAAAACAGCCCTAGAAGTTTATATACATTATCACATTATCACTAAAACAACAAATACACTACATGTAGCCTACTGATGGACTGAGAAAACAAAATCAGGGGTTGTATTTCTCGAAGAGGTGCGTTTTAAGTGCTCGTTTGAATGCTTGGGGTGACTAAGAGTGGCGGATGTGCAAGGGGAGAGAGAATGCTGAAGAGACGATACACAATGATAACCAACCCCGGTGTAACACGAAATTTTTACTCCACGAAAAAATTACTCCGGAGTAAATATTTCGTACGAAATTCTTACTCCGAGTACATTTTTCGTACGAGAAAAGAACTCCCCAAAGCACGAAAAAATTACTCCCTCCACGAAATTTTTACTCCCCATTGTTTTTACTTCCAGTAAAAATTTCGTACCCAAAAATGGGATGCGGGCGAAGGGATAATGCCAATAAGTGATCTCGCACACACGAATGTCGCGCTACCCTCCTTCCACCCCTTCCACCACCAAGACTAACAGGGGACAAGGGAGTAAAAATGTCGTACACCTGGCATGGGAAGTTAAATTGCTTGTGTTGGGGTGAAGTAATTTATTCGTTATTTATTCGTCCGGGGAGTAACATTTTTGTACGAAATGTTTACTCGGAACTCACCTGTCTTGGGGAGTAATTTTCTCGTGTAATGGGGGAGTGCTTTTTTCGTGAAGGGAGTAACTTTTTCGTACGAAATGTTTACTCCGGAGTAAAAATCTCGTGGGAGTAATTTTCTCGTGTTACACCGGTCCGATGGCGAACTTGAACATTTACTGCATCTGCAGGGATCCTATAGCTGAGGGCCTTACAATACAGGTTCCACTGTATTCGCTTCAATTTTCTCTGTCCCTTGTGTCCCCCAGTACCCTGGTCTAATGATGAACTTGAACATTTACAGCATCTGCTGGTTTGCTTCTGGAGTCTATTGACCATCATTTTTACGGGCCGCTACGTCCTTCATTGCCTTGCTGGGATGGGGCGACTGAACATTCAGAACATCTGTTGTACAGTTCATGCAGGCTTAGCGTTCCAGGGTCTTTACTCCGTCGTATCGGGCTGTCTTGGAGTGTCCATGTTTCTATTTATTTTTCTTCACTTTTCCTTGGTCGAAGAACTGAAGTATTAGAAGCGTCTGGTATAATTCGTCTTCCGTGTTCGTCAACGTTGTCGAAATTGCGTGTTTACTGTACTTTTCTGCGATGTTACACTGTACATTGAAGTGTTCTATTTATGGCCAAATTTTTGATGTAACGAGTGTTGAACACTGTGCGTCATACTATATAACTCAACTAAAAAATGTAGCACACGTACATGGTAGAAACGAAAAAGTGTTTACAATGTGTGCTACTTTTTCAAGTAGAGTTACACAGTATTCCACACAGTACCGGCACGGTTGGCCTAGTGGTAAGGCGTCCGCCCCGTGATCGGGAGGTCGTGGGTTCGAACCCCGGCCGTGTCATACCTAAGACTTTGAAATTGGCAATCTAGTGGCTGCTCCGCCTGGCGTCTGGCATTATGGGGTTAGTGCTTGGACTGGTTGGTCCGGTGTCAGAATAATGTGACTGGGTGAGACATGAAGCCTGTGCTGCGACTTCTGTCTTGTGTGTGGCGCACGTTATATGTCAAAGCAGCACCGCCCTGATATGGCCCTTCGTGGTCGGCTGGGCGTTAAACAAACAAACAAACAAAACAAAACAAATTCCACACAGTGTTCACTTCAGTTTATAGTGTAGAAGTAGAATACGCGAAATATTGTGCTCGTCCTCCTGTATGTGACTTTATTTGGTCTATGTCTAACTTTCTTATTCTTCTTTTTCTCCTTCTTCTTGTCCTTCTTCCTGTTCTTCTTTCTTTGTCTATACAATACAGGACAGATAGGCAGCTATAACTTACAAAATAAGAGACATACATGACAGATCGGCAGATACAACATACAAAATGTAAGAAATACACCAGACAGAGAGGCAGATAGAACTTACAAAATAAGAGACATACATGACAGATCGGCAGATACAACATACAAAATGTAAGAAATACACCAGACAGAGAGGCAGATAGAACTTACAAAATAAGAGACATACATGACAGATCGGCAGATACAACATACAAAATGTAAGAAATACACAGGACAGAGAGGCAGATAGAACTTACAAAATGTATGAAGCGCAGGACAGATAAGCAGAACAAACTTACAAAATGTATCATTATAAGGACAGAAATTCAAAAAATAGCGTAGCGCACGTGTTACGAAATATTCCCAACAGACGTCAGTGAAATTGTAATGACAGCTCGGATGATAGGGGAATAAAACGAAACAGGGGAAATTGGGTCATTATAGATATTGATCGTGAAACAGGAGATGATGAACCCTTCCCCTCCAACTCGAAAGAAGAATTCTAATGAGACAGGCTCGGATCCTGGCAAATATTGAACTGGAGAAATTTCAGAATGAAGATGCAGAAGAAGGTACTGGAATTTGAGATCAATTCCAGCATTTGCGTGCTATTGTTTCTGCATTTCACTGCAAGAAGTGCCATTGTCTTTGTCCTGATCTCCGTAATTGTTGGAATTTAACCTGTTTGCTGCAAGGAATTCTTTGTTTGCGAAGCATTACTTATGTTTATCAGAATTGACAACTTACAGTATGCCTGTGATGTATAATGAATGCACCGCGCGCGCGGGCACGGGCGCGCACGAATGCACCCACACACACACACACACACACACACACACACACACACACACACACACGCGCGCGCAAGCACGCACACACGCACGCCACACGCACGCACGCACACACACGCACACACACACACACAAACACACACATACACACACACACACACACACAGACAAACACACACACACACACACACACACACACACACACACACACACACACACACACACACACACACACACACACACACACACACACGCACACACATTAATTCTGTGTTGTTTTTCTTTTTCTTATGTTGTTGTGTTTTGAACTGTTTGTTTTTGGCATCAAGAACGTGTAAGCTTACTTTTAGTGTAATGGCATGCACATCCACAGAGCCAACTGTGCTAGGTCAGTTACTGTAACGGGTAATCGTCTCAGTGTTGGTCATACGATCAAGACCTCTGCGCGCCGTGTGATAAGTAACTTTTGATATCAGTGATACGTTTGTTGATAGACAATAGCTAAAGCAATTAGGCCAGCACATAGATTAGAAAAAAAATAAAAAATAAAAAATAAAAAAAGTTAAAAAATAAATCCCTGCGCATAGAACTGTACCCACGGAATACGCGCGATATAAGCCTCATATTGATTGATTGATTGATTGATTGATTACCTAGCTCCACGTTAATACATACAGTAAAAGGCACCATTAGTGCCCGTACTAAGCAATCCACCAGTGGCGGCAATCAAGACATGTCAAAACGACAAATAAAGCAGCAAACAGTCATTACAGCGACCATTGTGTAACAACCATCCCTTGACATAAATCTAATACAGTGGTACCTCTCTTTTATGACCGCTACAAATGTGGGAAAATCAGATCTTGAAATGGAGGGAGTCTTTCTTCTTCTTGTCGTTCGATATATATAAATATATCAAGTCTTATATCGCGCGCGTATCTCCAGACTCGGACTCAAGGCGCAGGGATCTATTTATGCCGTGTGAGATGGAATTTTTTACACAATACGTCACGCATTCACATCGACCAGCAGATCGCAGCCATTTCGGCGCATTTCCTACTTTTCACGGCCTATTATTCCAAGTCACACGGGTATTTTGGTGGACATTTTTTTTTTATCTATGCCTATACAATTTTGCCAGGAAAGACCCTTTTGTCAATCGTGGGATCTTTAACGTGCACACCCCAATGTAGTGTACACGAAGGGACCTCGGTTTTTCGTCTCATCCGAAAGACTAGCACTTGAACCCACCACCTAGGTTAGGAAAGGGGGGAGAAAATTGCTAACGCCCTGACCCAGGGTCGAACTCGCAACCTCTCGCTTCCGAGCGCGTTCGGAGTCCAGCTGTGGAAGTAAAAAGTAAATTTTAAGGGGCTTATTGTCCGTCAGGTCTTAATTGCCTATATTGGACATGAATTGGTTTATACGATTCGAGTTTTACGCCCTCACGGCTTTTTGATGTTTGCGTGTTTAGGTGGTATCAGCCATCTGCACTTATGGTAGAATGACCAAGATCTTTAACGTGCCATTGTGGTGACACGGGGGTGGAAGATGGATACCGTCTCTGGGTCTGCACATAAAGTTGACCCGTGTCCGTCCCGGCCCGGATTCGAACCAGCGACCTCTCGATCACAAGTCCAGTGCTCTACCCCCTGAGCTACCCGGGCCCCCCCAGCTCTGGAAACGAAGCTGGTGGTCTTATGTAGAGCCTCCACAGGTCCATGCAGCTTCTCGTGGCGGAGGGTCGTCGGCCTGGTCCAGATCTCTCTCTTCAGGGGCTGGAGATTCCTGCAGTCCTTCAGAATGTGGACTGCATCTGGAGGGAGTCTTAAAATGGAGGCGATTGTATTGAGGTTATGAACGGAACATCTGAAAAATCCAGGTCTTAAAAACTGGGAAGTCTTAAATTGGGGGGGGGGGGTACCTTAATGGGGGTTCCACTGTATGTAGCTAATGTAATGATAACGTCGATCATTGAGGTAGTGTTGCCAGTATATGCATGACCTTTTCACCGTCACACAAATACACAGTAGAATGAATACTGTACAGTTATTGCAAGCGTCAGTATATATACGCGGTGGTGACGATGTCGGTAAATACAGTGTTCTAGATGATCGGACGTGTAGCAAAGACCTGGGGCCAGTTTCATAAGCCAGAAACACAGTCGACCGACTGCAGTTGTCCGAGATAACCACAGTAATCCGACGTAATCGGGTTTCACGAACAAAATTTCGGTCGACTGACTGCGGGTCGTCTCACCGGAAGTCGGCCGAACACGGTGAAGCTCTCCCCCCAACACTGTGTTCGGCTTACTGCGGTAAACCGAAAAAAAATGTAATTATCCGCACAGTCAATGGCAGAATGCTCACACTTGTTTGGATTGTGAGCCAAACCTTGTGATTGTTCTTCGAAATGTATCTATTATGACGCAGTAATCCAGGAGACAAGTCAGGGTTATGTCTTGAAGACGTCACATTATGGCGTAAGAGGGTTCGACGTCACGCGAAGGAATTACTGAAAGTCTCGGTCATTGTTATTTTGAGCGGGCCGAGACTTGTTTTTTCTTCGAAATCGGCCATTTCCACGTGCGAATGAGCAAACGGAAGTGGTAATGTTGCTAAATTTAGCCCTCGACTTGGCCATTCGGATTACTGTACAGTCGGTCGACTGCGGTTGTCCGCGGGTGACGGTGATTCGCTCATGAAACGCGCTTTTCGGTGACCCGGCGATCAACCACAGTCCATCGACTGGGCAGTCGATCGACTGTCAGTCGGTTCACTGCTATCTTATGAAACTGGCCCCTGTACGCGTACGTGTAGATATTACGTCACCCGTGACTCTGACTTTTTTTCTCCAATGTTCCCAATCATACGTTGTTTTGCTCCCACCGAGACTGCAGATCTTGGCAAACGCGTGACGTAAAAACTAGATTTGATGACGTTACCCGTACACGTTCCGGTACACGTGCTGAATAGTGCCACATCTAGATCTTGCTATTATGACAACCAATACGGCAAACATGTGTGTGAACATTTTGCGCCACCATTCTTTGATTAACACTTATAGATGTCCTCTCACTCAATAACAGAGTCACTCACATAAACAATAATTATGGCCAACAACCAAAGGGACAGATCAAAAGTGGTCGTTATCGACAGGTTATCGCTAAGAAAAGGTAAGTTATTTGGGGAGAAACTCGTTGTGGATCTTTTCGGGGAGGTCGTTGTGGGCAAGCAGGTGGTCTCTTTCGAGAGGTGGTCGCTAGGGCAGGTTCGACTGTGTACTAGAATTCCAAGCTTCAGAAATATACCAGAGACTGGAATGAGCCAGTTACTGTCACAAATAATTGGGCAAACATATGTGTCAAGTCGGCGTGGGCAGGTAGGTGGTCGCTTTCGAGAGGTGGTCGCTAGGGCAGGTTCGACTGTGGACTAGAATTCCAAGCTTCAGAAACATACCAGAGACTGGAATAAGTCAGTTATTATAACAAATAATGGGACAAACACTTGAGCAAAAACCATGTGTCAAGTCGGCGTGGGCAGGTGGTCGCTTTCGAGAGGTGGTCGCTAGGGCAGGTTCGACTGTGTATTAGAATCCCAAGCTTCAGAAATATACCAGAGACTGGAATGAGTCAGTCACTACAACAAATAATTGGGCACACACTTGAGCAACAATCGTGTGCCAAGTCAGCATCATGGGACCAATTAACGAAGTGACCGACCCAGAGAGTACAGGGAGTACATTCTAGACCGCGCTGACGTCAGAAGAGTCTATACCACCACCGCAACCCCCCGCGTACCAATCCAGCGCACAAAGTCGCCATCTAGCGGTCAATACAATTAATTTGTTAATTAAGTTGGTGGACACCGTAGACTTCTAAGTCAATAAAGCGGCGTGACCCCAGTTGTGTGGAGAGCCAGCTAAGCAAGTCAACACGATAATAAGCACGGCCACATTGACTGCGTGAACCTGGCGGTCAATATGCGCCATTTTGTTTTCTCCCACTTTGGAGAAGAACCGAGAAGGGGTTGGGATTTGATATTAAGCTGGGGAACACAGGGTCGGGAGGTGGGGGTGGGGGGGGGGGGGGGGGGGGGGGGGGGGGTAAGTGCTACAGAAAATAAGGAACCAAAAGGGGCAAGCGACCTTATGACATTTTTTTTATTATCCGAGTTTGGGCAAGAGCCGAGAGAGGGAAGATGAGAGTCGGGATTTGATAGAGAGCTGAGGAACACAGGGAGGGGGGGGGGGTGGGGGTGGGGGGTGGATGGTACATAAAATCAGGAACCAAAAGGGGCAGGGGAGAAATTCAAAATAAAACTAGCGTCCTCTTTGATTCTATATACGAGCTTCGGCAAGGCAGGGGAGAAAGTCGAAATCAAACTACTAGGGTCCTTTTTGAGTCTCCCACTTTGGGAAAGACCCGAAAGGGGGGAAGGAGGGAGCTGGGATTTGATAGAGAAAGCTGCTGAAAACAGGGAGTGGGGTTGGGGGGGGGGGGTGGTACAGAAAATAAAGAACCAACAAGTGGCAGAGGAGAAAGTCAAAATAAACTAGCGCCCTTTTTGATTCTCCAAGTTTGAACAAGAACCGAGAGAGGGAATGAGAGAGTTAGGGTTTGATAGATAGGTGGGGAACACAAGGGGTGGGGGGAGGGGGTGGACGGAGGGGGGAGGGCGGACTAAAAAACATAAGGAATCAAAAAAGGCACCAGAGAAAATCAAAATAAACTTAGTGTCCTCTTTCATCCACTGAGTTTGGTCAAGAACCGAGAGAGGGAATGAGAGAGCTGGGATTTGAAAGAGAAACCTTGGGAACAAAGGGAGTGGAGGGGGGGGGATACTACAGAAAATAAGGAACCGAAAGGAAATGGCAGGGAACAAGTCAAAGTAAAACCAGCGTCCTCTTTGATTCTCCCATTTCGGGCAAGAGCCAAGAGAGGGAAGGAGAGAGAGTTGGGATTTGATAGAAAGCTGGGGTACATTGGGCAACAGACAATAAGGGACAAAGTGGGATACGAGCGATTGTCAAAATAAACCTAGCGTCCTCTTTGATTCTCTGAGTTAGAGCAAAGCTAGCAAGAACGGAGAGATATGGAAGGAAGGAGAGAGTTGGGATTTGGTAGAAAGCTGGGGTGCATAGGGCAAAGGCAACAGAAAATAGGGGACAAAAAGGGGCACGAGCGATTGTCAAAATAAACCTCTCTGAGCTTAGGCAAGGCTAGCAAGAACGGAAAGAGGGAAGGAAGGAGAAATAGAGAGAGGGTTGGGGTTATATAGAAAGCTGGGGTGCATGGGACAAAGGCAACAGAAAATAAGAGACACAAAAATCACGAGAGAAAGTCAAAATAAACCTAACGTCCTCTCTGATTCTCTGAGTTAGAGCAAAGCTAGCTAGCTAGCTAGAATTGGGATTTGGTAGAAATCTTTTTTTTTTTTTCTTGTCAAAAAGGTTGTAAGCTGAAAGACAGTTTATATAAAAAATTTAAAAAAAAATTAAAAGCAGGGGTGCATAGGGCAAAGGCAACAGAAAATAGGGGACAAAAAGGGGTACGAGCGATTGTAAAAAAAAACCTCTCTGAGCTTAGGCAAGGCTAGCAAGAACGGAGAGAGGGAAGGAAGGAATGAGAGGGTTGGGTAGAAAGTTGAGGAACATTGAAGAAGGGCAACAGAAAAGGAGGGACGAAGGGTTCCAGAGGAGAAGTCAAAATCAAGACTGACGGAGGCCTAGCATCAAGGGTATATGAGTTTGAGGTCATAACTTATTGATTATCTGAGCTTGTGAAAGGCCAGCGCAAGAACCTATGGAGTGGGGGAGGATGATTGGTTGGTTGGGGCTTGTTTTCGTATCGTCTCTTCAACTGATATTGCTAATCGAGACAGATGAAAGTGTGTTTCCTTTCTCAGTTGACATGGCAAGCTCCTTGCTTCAAACTGTCTACAACCAGGTCTATCACTGTACAAAGAAGCTTCTAAAACGTCATAACTTTTAGATGTGTTACTTCAAATCTTGTAAAAAAAATATTGATCTCCTTTTAAAAGTTACGAAAATCGTGTCCGGGGTAAAATCCCGGAATAAAACTTTCAGAATGTCTGCACTCTAGTGGTTGTCACGAATCTCTTGAACGTCCACACACTTGGAGTGGGGGGTGGGGGGGGAGACTAGGGCATCTGGTACAAAGTTGGGATAGTAAATTGGGCAAAGTCAACAGAAAAAGAGGGGCGAAGAGAGTAACATAAGACTAGCTGATGTACAGTGTCATTAAGACCTGATCATGGCTTTGAAGTTATAAGTTATCGATTCTTCGAGCTTCTGAAAGGCCAGCAAGAATTGAAAGAGCAAAGGAGTGGGTGTGCGGTTGACGGAAAGTTTAGGAACATGGAGGAAAAGCAAGAAGGAAAGACGATACGAAGAGAGGAACCGGCACGGTTGGCCTAGTGGTAAGGCGTCCGCCCAGTAAGCGGGAGGTCGTGGGTTCCAACCCCGGCCGGGTCATACCTAAGACTTTAAAATGGGCAATCTAGTGGCTGCTCCGCCTAGCGTCTGGCATTATGGGGTTAGTTCTAGGACTGGTTGGTCCGGTGTCAGAATAATGTGGCTGGGTGAGACATGAAGCCTGTGCTGCGACTTTTGTCTTGTGTGTGGCGCACGTTATATGTCAAAGCAGCACCGCCCTGATATGGCCCTTCGTGGTCGGCTGGCCGGTGGGCGTTAAGCAAACAAACAAACAAACAAACAAACAAAGATACAGTGGAACCCCCGTTTTCAGACCCCCCAATTTAAGACTTCCTCCTGTTTAAGACCCTGTTGTCTCAGACTTTTTTGCATAACCTCTCTAAGTGTACCCCCATTTAAAGACTCCCTCCTTTTTAAGACTTGATTTTCTCAGATTTTTGGAGGTCTTAAAAGCTTTTTTTTACTGTACTCTGGAAGAATATCTAGTTCAGGCTATCTCTCGGACAATCATCTGAGCATTGACCGCCGTGTCATGGACGGTCAGCGCAACCGATAAAAGGGAGTGAGGAGATGTTGGGTCAAGGAGGTGGTGAGCGGGGGATGACTCGAGGGAACAAAGCCAAAAGACAGTCGCACATCAAGAACCATGAATCAAACAACAAGAATGGTAGTTTATTGATCATGGAGCGTTTAGTTTGTTTGTTTGTTTGTTTGTTTGTTTGCTTAACGCCCAGCCGACCACGAAGGGCCATATCAGGGCGGTGCTGCTTTGACATATAACGTGCGCCACACACAAGACAGAAGTCGCAGCACAGGCTTCATGTCTCACCCAGTCACATTATTCTGATACCGGACCAACCAGTCCTAGCACTAACCCCATAATGCCAGACGCCAGGCGGAGCAGCCACTAGATTGCCAATTTTAAAGTCTTAGGTATGACCCGGCCTGGGTTCGAACCCACGACCTCCCGATCACGGGGCGGACGCCTTACCACTAGGCCACCGTGCCGGGAGCGTTTCGTTATTGACAAAACAAAAGTTACATTTACAGTACGTCGACCCAGTGGTCGTTTAAGTGGACAACAGACAGACGGGCGCTGTGGCGGGGTGGTAAGACGTCGGCCTCTTTAATCGGAAGGTCGAGGGTTCGAATCCCGGCCGCGGCCGCCTGGTGGGTTAAGTGTGGAGATTTTTCGATCTCCCAGGTCAACTTATGTGCAGACCTGCTAGTGGCTTATCCCCCTTCGTGTGTACACGCAAGCACAAGACCAAGTGCGCACGAAAAAGATCCTGTAATCCATGTCAGAGTTCGGTGGGTTATGGAAACACGAAAATACCCAGCATGCTTACTCAACGAAAGCGGAGTGAAGCTGACTATGCTCTCAGACTTTAGTGTGGGGAACCCAAATGGGCAAACGACCTCACACGTAACCAGAACATTCTGAAACGCGGAAGAAGAAGAAGAAGACAACAGACAGAAAGACAAACACTTATGATACAGATAATAAACTTATCTCAAAATCGTCGACGAAACTCGCTTGCAAGATGCCGGCGAGGCAATGATCAGTGACAGACAATCAAGAACAAGAACCAATAATGGACAAAAGTGCAGGCGAGTTCGGTGGGGGTCCAGAGACGAGGTTGGGGACGGAAGCCAAGCTCGGACATTGCCTATAAAGCTGAAGGGGGAGGGGGGAGGTCAGAGAAGTTTACCGAGGGCGTTGACCACAGCACCACAGATTTATGACAGTAGCTGATGAGCCAGATATTATACGCCGTAGGCTTGGATGAGCTCAGTAACGGTATTACGAGTAGGGGGACCAAACGAAGAACGAGAAAGAGAGAGAGAGAGAGAGAGAGAGAGAGAGAGAGAGAGAGAGAGAGAGGGGTGAGGGAGGATCGAGGGAGAGAGAGAGAGATGGGGAGGGAGAAAGGGAGAGAGAGAGAGGAAGAGAGGGAGGGAGAGAGAGGGAGGGAGACGGAGGGGGAGGGAGAGACAAAACAGAAAAAACAGCCAACAACATTCAAACAAACAAACAATCAAACAAACAAACAAACAAACAAACAAAGCCGCAAAGGAAATAAACAAACACAACAGAACATACAAACAGTCCGACAATGGCAACAGCTGTTCCCAGGCTGGGCACAGGCCAGTAAATCAGACTGGGGTTTGCTGGAGAAGCAGCTGCTATGCTCGGACCTCTGTGATGTCCGATATTTTAGGTGCATCAGCAAGGGGTGAGAACCAACGGGCAATACAGAAGCTGATAAACTGACCAGTTTGTTTGTTTTGGTCTAAAGAAATATTTGTCAAAGCCTCGTCGCAAGATATTGTAATCCGAATGATAAATTCTCCTGTGAGGGTCACCACCATTAGCTTGAGCTTGTTGTTGATCCCTAACATGTATAATGTTGAATGATCTATGAATTGTTGAATAAAAACTGTTTAGACTGGCCAGGAGAGGATGAACAGGACACGTATCTCGGAAAATGCCCACTGAACTGGCCGAGAATCGCTGCTTAAAACTTGTTTGAGCGTTTGCACTGTTCACATGGGCAGCGATTTTGATTTGCCGACTATAATCGCTTGAAAAGTGGGGGAAAGGTGGTAGAAAATCTGCCATGTGAACAGCACTTTAGGAGGGTGGGTGAAGGGGTAGAGACACAAATCGGAGAGACAAGGCTTAACCGGATGGTGCTTGGCTGAGAAGGTGGGATCGAGTGGGTGTGTCGGGGGGGGGGGGGGGGGAGGGGGGAGGGCCGGGGAAGGACACAGACCTTGCACAATGCCCACAATGCTATTTTCTTGTGGTAGAGCAGTCAGCTGATGGTATCGCAATGAGGGGTGGCCGGGTTGGGGTGAGGGGTACACAGACACAAAATGTGGGAGGAAAGGCCAGAGGTGTGGGGCTAGCTTTGTTTGAGTTTAAAATACATATTACACGTATAACGGACAATGCCCACAATGTTATGTTCTTGTAGAAAAGCAGTCAGCTGATGGTATCACAATGAGGGGTGGCGTTGGGGTGAGGAAAGGCCAGAGTGGCGGGGCAATGCTTGGTCGAAGGATACAATACACATATATCGGGCAATGCCCACAATGCCATGTTCTTGTAGCAGAGCAGTCTTAGGGGGACGTGGTAAGGGTATGGACTATATAGATCCAAAAATGGGATGGACGGAAAACGGGATACCGGGGATGGGGGAGGGGGGGGAGGGGTGGAGGCACCAAGACATCTATATTGGACAATGGCCACAATACTTTGTCATTGCGGTAGAGCAGTCACAGTCAGAGGGTGGTATGATAAGTTGAAGCGGGTTGTGGTTGGGCTAGGGGTATATCGACACACAAGTGGGAGGGAAGGCCAAGGGGATTGAAGTAGATGTGGCTGGATCGAGGTGAGGTCTATAGGGGAGGGGGAGGGAAAGGGGAGGGGGGGTAGACACAAAGAAGAACAGGCAAAGAAGAAGTGCATCCTGTTTGGGGCTGGGGTGTGTGGTGAGGAGAGGGGGGCGGGAAGTGGGGGGGGGGGGGGGTTACAAACAAAACCCACTTGGAAAAGAGAGGGGAAGAAGTCGGGCCGATGCTACGTGGTCAGTGTGTGTGGCGGGGGGGGGGGGGAGGGGTACAGTCAAAACCAACTTGGAAAAGAGAGGGGAAGAAGTCGGGCCGATGCTACGTGGTCAGTGTGTGTATCGATTGCGGGGAATGAAGTAGCAGTGTCGGGACGTGGGTAGGACTTACTCGGAGATTTGGGGAAAACTAGTCTTCGATTTCCCTATAAGGGACGGCTTGCGATGCGTGATGGTTGCCACGAGATAGTGTTTGTCTCACCGGCCTGTCTAACGGCGTTGTCTTTATTTTTTCACTCCGTTGTTTTACCGAAATGTTGTTGAGAATGTTGTCTTTGATTGACCAAAAGGTTGTCAGTGTTTGGTTGACCCGGTTTGTCTAATACCGATGCATACTTCTTCTTGTTCTACTCGACTTTTGTCTGACCTTAATGTCGTTGTGAATTTGTCTTTTGATTGACACGGAAATTGAGTCTGTCTCATCGGCTTGTCTAACGATGGTGTATATTTCTTCCATCTCTCTTGTCCGACCTAAATGGTGTGATGGCAGTCAAAATCTTGTCTTTCACCCAAAGATTGTGTCTGTAACTTTTGTCTTTACTTCCACCCTATTTGTAACCATGACTAGTTGTTTCTACGATGACAACCCGAAGGTCTGAGACTCAAACACACTTTTCAGAGAATATGAACAGGCCTTGCAAAAAGCGACCAGTAGTGATGCGTTTGGGGGTCTCGAATGGTTGGATAGTCACCGTAGAAAGGACATAGGTTAAACTTACATACGAGCTTTACCAACACTTCTTCAAGTAACTGAAATCTGGGTTAAACATAATCGTATTCATATTATTCTCACGCATAACACCACATAATCACTTACGATTGACCATAACAAGTTAGAAACTTATAATAAGAACTCACATATACTCTTCCTTAAACCAAAATCTCCCTGAAACCTGATACTAAAGCCAAATAAAAATTTATGTTGGTTTAGGGTAACCCGACCCTATTTTTTCCCGCCGACTCTAAAACTTGTTTTTCATTTCTCAAAACAAAACAAAAACTGTTGGCACATTTTGCAAACCATACCGAGACTAAGGGACGTAACATCTTTTAAAATCGACTAAATTTAAGAAAGAACAAGTCGCGTAAGACGAAAATACAACATTTAGTCAAGCTTAGTCGAACTCACTGAATGAAACTGAACGCATTGCATTTTTTCCGCAAGACCGTACACTAGTAGCATCGTCTGTCCACCGCTCGTGGCAAAGGCAGTGACATTAAAGGCATACTAACGCACTCCCGTGTTTACAAAGTGTAGTTTGCCCACAATCGATGTCAAACGCACCATAAGACCATATAATGACGATACGTCACCATGCGCGGACCATAATACATGCATTACAGCTTGTTCTAGCCTCTGAAAAAGTGAGGATGTCAACAAAGCCGCGGTGTTCTCTCCCTTGCATCAACGTTACATGTGTTGCCAAATCTATAAATAGGACGATCCAGATCAAAATGAAAATTCAAATATCTCAACATTTAAGGGGTCCTAGACCACAATATTTTGCAGGGAACTTAATTTAGTCTGTCTCCAGCTGTTGGTAAAGCAATTAGCGTGTATAGTCATCGAGTACATATGGCTTTAACAATCCAGAAAAGCGCTGTAGCGGTTGCGCTGAGGAGAATAGCACACTTTTCTATATCTCTATTCTTTTTAATTCTCTGAACGTGTTTTTAATCCAAAAATATCATATCTATATGTTTTTGGAATCAGGAATGAACAAGAAATAAGATGAGAGTGTTTTTAAATCGATTTCGGAAAATTTATTTTAATCATAATTTTTATATTGTTAATTTTCAGAGCTTGTTTTTAATCCGAATATAACATATTTATATGTTTTAGGAATCAGAAAATGATGAAGAATACGATAAACGTAATTTTGGATCGTTTGATAAAAATAATTTTTATTATAATTTTCAGATTTGTAATGACCAAAGTCATTAATTAATGTTTAAGCCTCCAAGCTGAAATGCAATACCAAAGTCCGGCTTTCGTCGAAGATTGCTTGGCCAAAATTTCAATCAATTTGATTGAAAAATGAGGGTGTGACAGTGCCGCCTCAACTTTTACAAAATGCCGCATATGACGTCATCAAATACATTTATCGAAAAAATGAAAAAACATCTGGTGATATCATACCCAGGAACGCTCATGAAAAATTTCATAAAGATCGGTCCAGTAGTTTACTCTGAATCGCTCCACACACACACACACACACACACACACACACACACACACACACACACACACACACACACACACACACACACACACACACACTTGACTAAAAACTTGACTAAATGTAAAAAAGAAGAAAGAAAAAAGCCGACCTACCGACCCTATCATTTTTGGTCACGTTACCCTAAACCAACATATTTTTGAATGTGGCCTAATTGCGCGAAGTCAACTTGGCCAAGTCCACTGCACGAAGCTTTGGTACTTTATTTTCGATAATAAGACTTCTCGAAGTCTTCGCCAAGTCAACTTCGTGCTCAATGGAGGACAGCTTTACCACTGCCACGAGTGTTGATAGACCGCCACTGACAGGTCCAAATGCTATTCATATTTTTACCCACTTTTCCCAGCGAGAGAAAGAAATCTAGACTGTCAACAAGTTAAATTGGAAAAGTAGGTTGTGGCCTTGGGGAATTAAACAGTTCTTCAAGGCGGACCTAGACCGTGTTTTTTTCTGTCTGCTCTTTTCTTCTTCCATAAATTGTGTGTTATATACCCATGCCTTTTCTTCTCATTCAGAAACTTCACTTTACGATAGCAATGCGGAATTCTAGTGCCAGAAGTAACAATTAGAAAGAACACTCAGAACACAGAATTAGAAACAACGCTAAGAACACAGAATGTAAAACAACACTAAGAACTCAGAATAGAAACAACACTGACGGGCGCAGTGGCGCGGTGGTAAGACGTCGGCCCCTTAATCGGAAGGTCGTGAGTTCGAATCCCGGCCTCGGCCGCCTGCATAGTGTGTTAAGGGTGGAATTTTTTTCCGATCTCCCAGGTCAACTTATGTGCAGACCTGCTTGTGCCTTATCCCCCTTCGTGTGTACACGAAAGGCACAAGACCAAGTGCGCACGGAAAAGATCCTGTAATCCATGCCAGAGTTCGGTGGGTAATGCAAACACAAAAATATCCAGCATGCTTCCCCCGAAATCGGCGTATGAGGACTCAACGGCGGGGTAAAAACGGTCATACACGTAAAAACCCACTAATGCAAAAACATGAGTGAACGTGGGAGTTTCAGCCCATGAACAAAGAAGAAGAAGAAGAAGAAGAAGAAGAAGAAGAAGAAGAAGAAGAAGAAGAAGAAGAAGAAGAAGAAGAAGAAGAAGAAGAAGAAGAAGAAGAAGAAGAAGAAGAAGAAGAAACACTAAGAACACGGAATTAAAAAGAACGCAGAATTCGAAACAACACACGGACAACTTGTATTGTTATTGATAATACAAAAGTGAAACGGCGAACGAACACAGTAATATTTTCTAACTGATGACGCAACAGTTACACCTCGAAAGATCACAGTAATACAGTGTATTGTAACAAGACGTGAACATTCGAAATAACGCAGGAGGTTGTGTATTTATAACTTGCGCTAAAGTGGTATCATAAAGCAATTTATCCTACATACGTGAGAGAGACACCCGTGAGATAATAATCGTTCAAATCACACGTGTGTATATCATGTAAATGAGGTCATGTCAAGCAAGTCTGGCAGGGACCTGTTTTTCCACTGCTTATGATGCCAAAGTCACCGAGACAAACGTCATTATAGAAACAAACATTGCGCTCGCTAATTACCCTCGATGAATCTTTAGAACTAACACGTCACGCCACACTTTCAGAGTGACGTTTCTTTGCTTTGACGTAATAGATTGCACGAGGCTTTAGAAGAGATCGAGGTTCCAAAACAAGCGTCTTCAATTTAGCTGCCTCGTCTGCAAGACATTTTCAGTAAAATACACGTAAGTACAGTATGTAGGATAAACAGAATACTACATGGCTTGCTGTGTCGTACCAGATTTTCACGCGTTGCTTTTTCAAATAGTGAACAGCTCGCTTTCGCTCGCAGTTCAATATTTAAAAAAACAACTCGTGTAAATCTGGTACGACACAGCAAGCCATGTATTATTCTCTATGGCTGTATCGTTCGGTGTAAAATCTCATATTTTGGTTAAAAATGCAAATAACATTTATGTATCGATCGATCCATTTTATTTTGGAATTATTAATTATCTTCCGATTTAACGCACACAAATATAAAACAATAATTCGTAGTCTCAGGCGATCAAGATAAAAACAAACAACTTGTTATCGTCTGCGTTTGTTCTAGTTCTCGCTCTTCGTATCTCAGGCTTTGCACTGTTGGTTCCCCTTTATGGCGATGTAGTAGCAATTGAAAGCATTAATTACTTGCAATACTTTTTCTCTCGACACAATGCTTATTATCATTTGTATTAGTCTATCTGATCATGCGTGTTTGTACTTCCCACATTCATATGTCTTTGACGAGGTCATCGCGTGGTCCCGGCAAAGTCCTGTATCTTGTCAGAAGTCATATCCACATTACCGACATTATTTGCTCACTATTGGCACTAATACGCTGCCATACACAGGCAGAACTGGCCTCCTCGTCACGTGAGTGACGTATCTCGCGCTCCCACAGGGGGCAGGGGAGATCAGCCTCGGTCAGCTGTCAACTCTCGCCCGACTCTAAGATCCGACCTGTTGCTCGCTTCTCGTTATTTTTTCCCGCCACAAGGGAGAGCAATCTAAATGAGAAAATTTCTCCCCGTCATGACATGAGAGTTGTCCGTCCGTGACTGGAAGCAGTCTGCTGTCTGGGAGAGAAAGGAAAGGCTGATGTGGGAGGGAGAGTGAAGTAGGGAGACAATTCTTCAAATCGAGGCTGATTGGTGACGATGTCCGCTCGCAATTGTTTCGTCTGAAAGTCAGACGAAATGAGAGCAACTATGAAGGCAATGCAGACTGCTGACGTAGTACATACACAATCTTACGCATCTCTTTGCCTTTGCCTGTCTGTCTGTCTGTCTGTCTGTCTGTTTGTCTGTCTGTCTGTCTGTCTGTCTGTCTGTCTGTCTGTTTGTCTGTCTGTTGTAGTTTCTCTGTCTGTCTGTCTGTCTGTCTCTCTGTCTGTCTGTTGTAGTTTCTCTGTCTGCCTGTCTGCCTGTTTGTCCGACTGTCGCTGCCTCTGTTTCTTTGTGTGTCTGTGTTTCTCTGTTTCTGTCTGTCTGTCTGTCTGTCTGTCTCTCCTCTCTCTCTCTCTCTCTCTCTCTCTCTCTCTCTCTCTCTCTCTCTCTCATTCCCTCCTCTCTCTCTCCCCCCCCCCCCGGTCCCGCAGTAGGTCAAGAGGATTTGTTAGGCGGAGTGCTGTCCCTTGCAGTCTGCCCGAAGCCAAAAACAATGTTATAGATCATCTCACTAACAGACCCGACCCCTCAATCCCTGGCAAATAGAATCATGTGTGTCTACATCGGGTAAAGGACGCTGATTGAGGAATTGTATTAGTCTGTGGCCGGCAGCCATCCTGGTATTTATCTCCATTCTTCTTTCTGTTGGACCGACCCTCCTATCTATATGTAACCTTTACCTCGCCTCTGTAACGCCTACATATTCACGCCTATGTGCTATGTTCTATTTCATTGGGACGATGATTGCTTCCTACTATTGATGCAGAATTCCACCCATCGGTTTTTCATAGCAAAACGGGGGGGGGGGAGGGTGATCATGAACAGGGGGAAGAGAGAGAGAGAGAGAGACAGAGACAGAGACAGCGAGACAGAGAGAGAGAGAGACAGAGAGACAGAGAGAGACAGAGAGAGAGAGAGACAGAGACAGAGACACAGAGAGAGACAGAGAGAGAGACAGAGATACAGAGAGAGAGAGAAAGAGAGAGAGACAGAGAGACAGAGAGAGAGAGAAAGAGAGAGAGAGAGACAGAGAGAGAGAGAGAGAGAGAGAGAGAGAGAGAGAGAGAGAGAGAGAGAGAGAGAGAGAAAGGTTGGGAGCCGAGCTTCCCATTGTCAGTATTATGTTGGTAAATGTAATATAGTAACAGTGACAGTCACGGTCTGCATTGTTAAATATGTCTATCCCTCGGCCCTATCGGAATGTATAAGCACTAACATTAGCCTTCACCTTGAACATAACCTCAGTTGCCGTCAGTTTAGTTCCAACCGAGAGCAGGACAGTTGCATAAACTCAAGGCCACTTGTCAAAGAATGCACATTCGATGACAAGTTCGCATGCTCCAAAGATTCGACAGCGTAATATGCATTATTCCGAAGACTTTATTCCCAAAGGACGGCATCTTCAGAATGCGCTATTTGACGTCCATTCAAGTGGTGTCCATGCAGGTCTCTATTCATCCCACTTGAGAGGGGAAGGGGGGCGGTTGGGATTGGGATGGGTGGGTGGGGGGGATGAGGTTACATGCTGTAGGGGATTGGTGTGTGGCGGGAAGAGGAGGGGGGGCTGTTTGGAATTGGGATGGGGGGGGGGGGGGTGTCAGGGTTACTATGATAGTCCATCACATAGGAAGTGAAACCCTCCTCCCCCCCCCCCCTCTGGGGATTTTTCCAGACAATATTTGTTGGGTAGCTTGACCCCTAAGATATTCAGATCAGGTTGTTTGCATTCAGCACAGTTATGCGTTTAGCAGTGGTGCACTCACAAAGTTCCGTAAAATTAAAATGTGACGCGTCACGATAGTTAGGTTGAGTAGCCCTAACATTTCACCTGATATTGCAGCAAATCGTGTTTGGTGACATGGAATAGAAATAAACAAAGTCTGAAGGTAATTTTCAAATCCACAACAGTTATTTAATATAAGAAAGATGAAACAGAGAATATAAATAAGCCCATAGTTTCCCTCACCTACTTGACGTTTTTTGGGTTTTTTAACAAAATAAGGGAAAAACAAAAGATGAACGAAAATTAAAATGCAGCCTGGGCATCATGCATGACATGGTGCTGATTAAAATGTTGATGATTATGATGATGATGATGATCATGATGATCATGATGATGATCATGATCATGATGATGATGCCATTTTACATTAGGTACATGAATGCAGGAACACTAAACATTTTCAACATGCACAAACAAATCTCTATAACCTCTTAGACTAAATATACAAGTGAGATTGCCGTTGACATTTAGGCCCATAGCTTAGAAGGTCAAAGCAGTTCAGATTATTGGCCTCAAAACACCAGGAAAATCAGCTGTTAAGGTTCATATCCTGAAATCGCCAGAAGTTTTGCAACACATTTGTCAAACTCAAATTCTTCTCGTCTGTTTACTCTTCATCGACGAAAAATGTGTCAACATCCTCATCAAAGAAAATCTCTCCCTCCTCCTCAGCGTCTTCGTCAGCTTCCTGCTGTGGTATCTCCACAAGGATGTCAACCAACTCTTGTGGCATACAGAAGCCGTGTGTCCATGCGATCTCCAGCACGTTGTCCACCTGCTCCCAGCCGTGTCCTTCTGGATCTGGAATGTTGGCCACTGGTTTGTCTGCTGACAGCCAGATGTAAGCCTGATAGTTCACCCTCTTCAGGTGCATCCTCAGTGTGTCTCTACAAGGTGGAAGAAGACTCATGTCAATGCCACTGTAGCTGTTCAGGAGGGTTGAGGTTGCACTGTCAAAGCGTTGAAGGAACTTCTGATGACGAAGTTTGTTGATGTCCTTCAGTGAGGGAGACCCATACAACCGGCACGTAAATTCTTCGAGCTTGTTGAAGAGGGACTCGGGGAATGAATTCGGACGTTCCAAGCTGCATGAATGGCTCCAGAAACTCTGCGTTATTCTGCAGCAGTTTTAGGGCTGCCACCTTCCCCTTCCTCACAAAGGCACTGGTACTGTCACAACCTGTGTAGGCATGTAGTGCTGGAAGAGCCTGACAGATGTCTTCCCCTGTATCTGCAGCAACGAGTTTGACATCAAGGAGTCTTCTTTTGTCTCCAGTCCCAGTGTCAAACAGAACCGTTTGCTTGATGGTCTGGGAAAACTTAAGGAGCAGGACAAACACATCTGTGTCTGGTGATCTCACAGATACTGTAGCATCATCTGGAACACTTGCTGCAATGTGGAGGCAATGAAAGACAATTCTGGTGTCCGCCTCTTCATGGTTTGAACAAAGTTCTTCCACTTCTTCTGACAGTGTTGTCTGCCCGTTGACAGTTGTCAGCCTGACACACTTCTCCTGACAGACGAACATAATCAGTCTTCCCTGAAGTTTTGGTGCATACTTCTTGTTATCCTTCTTCCACTCTTCCAGAAGGAATCTCGCGAAACTGGTCTTGTTCTCATCATTGGACAGGAAGGTTTTCCAGTCTCTGGGGACCTTCGTCGCCGGTCCTTTGACCAAGTGCTTCTCTGATGTTCCTCTCCGGTTTCTCTCACTGCCTTTGATTGAATTTGGACGGTAGGAATCTGTGACGAAGTCTACTCTTGACACTTTGGGCAACTGGTCAAAGATCTGTTCTGCAAGTTCTCCGAAGGTAGTCGGTAGTGCCGCTTGTTGCTGGAACATGGCGTTGCCGTCGATAACGTATGTATTGGCGTCATTTGCAGGCTTCTCAGCTCTGTGGGATTCAGTTTCCAGAAGGTGCAGTAGCTTTGCTTCGTCAGTCTTTGCTGGGGTCCCATCAGACATGGCCAGGGACCAGGGAACAGGCCCCAGTGGAAACTGAAGTACACGCTCCATGCTGATGTTGTGGTTTACAGCGAGCAGAACAAGTTGGGAAAATACGTTTCTTTCTGCTGTGATTTGGTGGGTCTTCTTTGATTTTCCTGACACTTTGACAGACTTGGCTGTCTTTGCAAAGGTCTTCAAGTTGATTTTTTTTATAGGGACGTTAAAACTGACCCTTCTCTCCAACAGTCGTTCCTTAACAAACTGCCTGTATGCTTCCTCACCATGTACCAACTCTGTCAGCACCGAGGAGATCGTCCTCGACGTCCTTGGGTGCTGGTGCTCCAGAAGACAGGCAGTACAACTCGTTCTTGGCAATATCCCGGAGTGATCAGACTTCTAAAATCAAGCTCTGATTGAATGATGAAGTCAAACAGTGGAGCTTCTCCACTGTTCGTGTTGGTCGCGAGATACCGGTATGCCGCATTCCAGTATCACGCAACTGTTCAGTGCACGCAGTACTCTGCGACTGCTATCAAGCAGATGACCATGAATTGTATGTTAATAATGTCATAGCCATCAGTGTGCCACTAAACACGATTTTGCGGCAATATCAGGTGAAATATTAGGGTTACCCAAACTCACTATTGTGACGCGTCGCGTTTCAGTTTTACGTAACTTTGTAAGTGCACCACTGCCAAACGCATAACTTTGCTGAATGCAAACAACCTGATCTGAATATCTTAGGGACCAAGCTATCCAACAATCATTGTTTGCAAAAATCCCCAGGAGGGGGGGAGGGGTGTCATAGAGCCCGTAAAGGTCTATGAGTAGGACGTCGTCGTGTGACGGTCACTTCCTTCCCAGGGGTAAAGAGAATTGTCTGTCATTTAGCCCATTCCAAGGCCAAAGTATAACTATATGCTGCAACGTTCTTGTTGGCGTGTTAGGCTATAGCCTACTTCATACTCAATATCAGGACAGCAAACATGTAAAACAGGACGGTCCCATATAAAGAAACAGTGCATATTAGTAATATAATACAATCTTACTACTCATAATATTATTGGTTTGACCATGTGCGTTGAACGATGTTTTGAAAATAGATAAGTTGCAAAGGGTTGCTACTGTTTTTCCCTTTTTTTAACGGGGAAATAGTCAACAACAGGTTGTTGTTGTTGTTGCTGTTGTTGTTGTTGGTGGTGGTGTTGTTGTTGTTGTTGTTGTTGTTGTTGGTGGTGGTTATTTGTTGTTGTTGTTGTTGTTGTTGTTAAGCTTCCGGAAGCCATGAATATATTGTTGTTATAGATAGTGGTGGTGGTGGTGGTGTTATCGTTGTCGTTGATGTTAGTTTTGTTCGTGTCGTAAATTGGTTTTACATGTGTACTTGTTTCTGATTGAAGAACAAACCAAAAACAAGGTTATGAAGAGGGGTGAGTAAGGCTAAGTGTGCCAATAAATGTTATATGTACATTGTTAGAACACTGTATCACTCACTTGATATATTCTGTACTTTTGGAGTATCAAAATATATCACTTAATACAATCTCCGTTTTACACGTCTTTCACTGTGTGTAATATTAACAAGCTTTGATATTGTTACATATATAACAAATGTGTGTTATTCAAGTATTAAGCTCACTACTTGTCAACTGTATGGATGTTGATAATCTTAACTTGTATGTGATACACCATTTGATATCTGCGTGTATAGTATGTTCTTTTGTATTACTCATAACTATCATGAAACTTTTTTAGAAGCACCACTAATACTCACTCTCGTTTGAACGGAATAGTCTACGATGCATGCTGTCGCCGTTGTATTTACACATTCATGAGTGTGATATATTTTTAATACATGTATGTAAACTTACACGTATTATACGGTTATTAAAACTGTTTTACAACTTTCACTGTATCAACATTCGTCTGTGTAGTATGTTTCATAGATTTATATTCGGTTTCAATTTTGTTTGTCGATGAGTGTATAATGTGACTATATTTGTATGGATTTAATGTTAGATTGATTTCTAAACAACGAAGTGACTGTGGTAAGATGAACAAAGTTAAAAAACAAAGGAATACTGTACTCACCAATACAAGAACGGGACAAGACGGTACGAATTTTCGCTTATGGAAGCTTCATCAGGAAAAACAAGAACACAAAAGACAACAAAAAGCAGACGCAACACGGAACGAACAAGGTTTGAAAGAAAATGGAGGGGAAACACGCAAAAAAGGGAAGGAACTCTAGGAACGGAAATGAATGAAAGGGGAGAGAAGTGGTTGGATGATGTCATGGGCACAGGCATACTAGACTAAAAGTGATACACATTAATAAAAGGGGGGGGGGGGGGAAAGAGGGGAGAAAAAAATAAATAAATTTAAAAAAAAATTAAAAAATTAAAAAAAAAGGAGGGGGGGGGAGGGGGGAAAAACGTACGCACGTACACGCACACATACACACACACACACACACATTCACACACAAACACACACACACACACACACACGTACCGTAAATCCACAGTAGGTTGGGGAATACAAGTACATCACATTTTCGCATTCAAACCGTCAGGTGTGGATGTGCCCAGGAATAATATAAAATCGGACTCTACTTGTTTTCTGTCTGTGGAGGTGCTGTACATTTGCCAGACACCTTTCACACGTGCATCCAGGGAGGTGTGGTTGCTGCTGTTGAAATGTTGGGCAACAGACCTACAGCGGCGATGCCGAACATCTGCCAGATGTTCGGTGAAGCGGGTAGAGAGGGTTCTTTCGGTCTCACCAATGTTAGATTGATGTGTTTAATCATCAGTGTGATAGATATGTGTGAAATATATTATTCCTGTTGCGTTTTGAGTGTAATGACGAGTGGTTACATATAATCGTCTTCTCTCGATCAACAGCAACATATAACATAATTAATCAATCAATCAAAGAAATTAAGAGAATCAATCAATCAAAGAAATTAAGAGACAAAAACAAAACCCTCCTCTTCAAAAAATTAAGAAACAGAAGAAAAAAAGTTCTACTCTTACCCATACTAGGAATCCAAAAAAGATCTATTACAATTTTTTTAATTTTTTTTATTTTATTTTAGCACATCTTTACTTCATGCACATGTGTGAAACACACAAGATGCACACACAACTGCATGTAGTTAAACAAAATTATTCACACGTGTTTAAACAGAACTATCACTACTGTAACAATTCTTGTCTAGCGCTCACATTGAATCGTAACCACCGATTCAACTTTGCATGTATTTTGTGTGGTTGTTTGTTCCTCGTCTTTGTGCATGCCTTATATCTTTGAAATATGTTTTAGTAGTAGATCACTGTTTTCAAGCAGTTCAAGACAACAATATATTCTACTGTTGCTTTTAGTAACACGTAATAGATACTTGTTATTGTGTTATACAGATTACGATGCACCATAATTATGCGTCTGATTAGCGTAACATTAGGAATTGATGCATCAAACTTCAAAACTCTGATGCCTTTTTCTCTTTTATTTGATGATAAGTAATGTTTAACGCCCTACGATTAAAACCATTAGGGGCATGTTCCTGGGTTTGACCCCGACTTTAGATGGGAAAAAAAGGGCCACCGCGCACAAGGGAGGGATGATTGTCACGCTCTAGCTCCCGGTCAACGAGGCACCCGAGCCGGAGGTGGTTCCAAGGAGAGTCATGGAGTTAGTTTGGAGATCCAGCTGGATGTTTATGTGTCAGTGCTGGCAGTCAGCGCTGCCGTTGTTATTTTTTAAGGCGGGTGTTTTAAAAAAAATAGTGTTCAGGATGTTTGTCTTCTTCTTTTTTTTATTAATGTAAATGATTTTTGGTCATTCGTTTTTATATATAATTAGTTTGCAGATTATTGTCTTCATGTTTCGTTTATCTTTATTGTTAGCGATTTGCATTTTAATTTTTGTGAACTGTTGAGTAGTGTGACACAACCTAATGTTTGAATGCTAAATAGTAATCGCCCATAATTATGTTATTTATATCTGACAAACACACAAGCAACTTAAACGTTTGTATAAAGATTAAAAAAAAGTAAAAAAAAGTAAAAAGAAAGAAACAGATGTGTGTCGCATAAGGTTCATCCCATGATAATCGAACTCATTAAATATAAACAACAGCATGAGAGCTACAATACACGGTTTTGAGTTTGAGTGCATGAAGCTGAAAAGTTATTTCAGAGATGTATGCAATTCATAAACCACATCACAGAAACTATTTATTTAATTCATTCAATTTTCAGGTACAAAATGTGAGCTGATATGGACAGTTTACATTAGAGAACATCAAGCTAAAAGTCATAATAGAGATGTATGCATTGTATGTAATATAAAAAAGACACAACAAAAAAGTTGTGTTTATTATATTCAAATTTCAGATTTGGGCAGAAAAAGAAATAATCGCCAGAAAAGCTGCATTTTTCTTTCCACCTCTCGCAGTCAGTGAATTCTATTCATGCCTGACGGATCATGTTATAATGGCGTGCGATGGATAGTTGGGTTGTTCGCCAGAGCTGTGTACCATTTTGTGACATGCAATTTCAGTCCTTTAAAAGTTAGAACGTATATTAAATGGCAACTAGAATGTATTCTCTTTACTGTTTCAAGTAATACTCACGTTGGGTGATGATGCAGACATGCAACAAAAACATGGCATATAATTGTGTCCTTTTTTTTTTTTTTTACATTTAGTCAAGTTTTGATTTAGAATTGTTAGTGTTCAATTCCATGTCACAACCTTCTCTTTTTTTTTCTTTTCTTTTTTTTTTGTTGCTTAACGCCCAGCCGACCACGAAGGGTGATATCAGGGCGGTGCTGCTTTGACATTTAACGTGCGCCACACACAAGACAGAAGTCGCAGCACAGGCTTCATGTCTCACCCAGTCACATTATTCTGACACCGGATCAACCAGTCCTAGCACTAACCCCATAATGCCAGATGCCAGGCGGAGCAGCCACTAGATTGCCAATTTTAAAGTCTTAGGTATGACCCGGCCGGGGTTCGAACCCACGACCTCCCGCTCACTGGGCGGACGCCTTACCACTAGGCCACCGTGTTGCGGTAGCCTTCTCTTTGGTTTCCGTGTTACGAAATTGACGTACTTTAAAACCCTTGTAGTTTACTGAACGTAGAGAAACAAAATGTGCAAGTATTTCTAATTCTTTCTCTGAAGACCAAGAATATATCTGGAACCGGATCTTCTAATTGAAAACACTTTTTATGGGCAACACGTCTCAGTTAAATAAAGAAATGTCAGCGTCGTAACATGGTTTCCACTGGTACACAACTCTGGAGAATAACCCATATGTATATTACAAAAATAAACAACAGAATAATTTAGTTTATTAAATTAAATTTTCAGATTTGCCAGAACCTGAAACTATCGCCAGAAGTGCAAGGTTTTTCTTTCCAGCATTTGCAGGCAGTCAACTCCATGTATGCCTGCCGGATCTTGTTAAAATGGCGTCCGATGGACAGAACTGTATGTTACAAAAAGACACAACAGAATAGTTTTGTGTATTAGATTCAAATTTCAGATTTGGGCAGAAAAATAAATAATAGCCAAAACTGCTAGATTTTCCTTTCCAGTTCCCTCAGGCAGTCAACTCTATTTATTCCTGCCGGATCATGTTATACTGGCGTGTGATGGATAGTTTCAACCCCCTGTGAGTCTGATGGGGGGAGCCCAGTGCCTCGGGCTGATCGTGGTGTTCATCACCCTTCAGCCAAATGTCCCTTTCTTTCTTTTCCTGTATTTTCTGTCCATTTCTGCCTAGTTTTAATCTGGCATTTGTGTTTCCTTTTCTCTTTTGTTCAGTTTGTTTGTTTTTACTTTATTGTTATTTATTTAAATGTGTATCTTATTTTAGTTTCATTTTATTGTATTTCTATTTTTTTTTCTTAATCACACACAAATTATTTTAATTTTATTTTTATTTTTATTTTTTATTTTTACATGTTTATTATTTAATTTTGTGCTGTAGGCTTCATCCTCCTGGGTCTTCCCATTTGCAGTTAATGTCTTTTCTATCAGACTCTAAAAGTACATTTTTCCTCCAGCAAGAGCAGGAAACAGTGAAGTGGATTCACCTTGGATTCCAACTTTTATGTGTGTTTTTTTATTGCAGAAAAACGCAGCATGAAATTGTTGAATCATAGATTGAACTGATTTGACCTCTCGATGAACTTAACAATTTCATTGCAGGGAAATACGAAACATAGCCTACCCTCCCACTCTCCGCAATACCCCTCCCTCCCCCCACAAAAAAACCAGGAAACAAACACACACACCATCTCGTGAACTTGAATCACCCATGATTCCAATCTGTTCCCCGCAATTCCAGTGCATACATCCTGAAAGAAGGCACGCTTCCCAGAAGAAACACAGAATAAGATAAACTGATAAAATAAAATAAATAAAAAACACACACAAAAGCTCAGTTTATTTTAATTTCTGGTTTGTACTTTTCTCTATAATTCCATTGCAGAAAACCTGAAACAAGCGATGCAGCCAAGAACAGAAAAAAGATTAGAATAAGTAAACACACAGTGACCTGGTTTTAACTCTGATTTAAACTTTCCTCTACTACAATTCCATTGCACAAAGCTTGGAATAAATGACTTAGCCTAGGGTGAAAAACCACACAACACAGAAACACAGTGTAGACTAGATTGACCTCTGATTCCAACTCTCATCTGCAATTCCATTGCAGGAAACCTGGAACAAGCTACGCTGCCTAAAAGCTGAAGACGTTCTCAAGACACTCATCATCTTTGATTTCTTGTTTTTACCAGCCATTGCCCTGCGTCTTAACTTGAGGTCTGGTAGCGGTGACGATCGATTTGTCCTCCTGACAGCAAAAGTTGAACAGGAAGTCCTTGCTCGTGCAATTTGATGAGCTTTCGTGGTTGACTGACTTCCAGTAATGAACATTGATTCCATGAACCATGTTTACAAATGAAATGT
>NC_090250.1:18550957-18573457 GCF_037325665.1 Littorina saxatilis | reverse complement strand
TGGGGTTGGGAGGGGGGATATGGTGATGGTATGTGCGTGAGTTTGGTTCCTTGGTGTGAAGGAGAGACGGTGGATGATAGAATGAGGCAGAAAACGTAGGAAGCAAGAGCTGAGAGAGAGAGAGAGAGAGAGAGAGAGAGAGAGAGAGAGAGAGAGAGAGAGAGAGAGATTGTGTGTGAATGTATGTGTGTGTGTGTGTGTGTGTGTGTGTGTGTGTGTGTGAGTGTGTGTGTGTGTGTGTGTGTGTGTGTGTGTGTGTGTGTGTGTGCACGCGCGCGCGCGTGCGTGCGTGCGTGCATGTGTGTGTTATTTTCTACTTAACCCACCACCCACGCTCCTAATTCCAATTCCAGTAACGCCATTAATTTATATTATCATTTTTGTCTCTAATTCAATACAACTTTAGTTTTCCTATTTTCCCTTCCCTCAGTTTTATTAAATTTATATTTTTATCGCAGCTGCCCGACATCGAGTCATAAACCAATTTCCTCACACACACGAAAAGGCAAAAAGATTGCAATAAAACAACAGCTTCCAAATGCATGTGGACCTAGGCTTGCGAGAGAGGCTAACGACCCTGGGATGGCTGACAGAAGCGAACATTAAAAGCCAGGCTGCGGTCACCGGTTGGCCGATTCGTCAGCTCTCTGAATGACACTTCATTCGCTGCGTAAGATCGGCGAGGCTGATTACCCGCTCAGAGAAGAGCTCGTAGAGTCTGATTAAGGATGGAGAGCAGTGAAGCCGGGTCATCCCAGTTTTCACGCAGCTACGCCGATCACTTCCTGCATTGACAAAAAAAAATGCTTTCCGCAAAGTAAAAGAGAAAACAGCTTTATTTATTTGTTTTATTTTTATTTTATGCAATTTATATCGCGCACATATCTCAACCACGGATTCAAGGCGCAGGGATTTAGTTATGCCGTGTGAGACGGAATGTTTTACACAATATATCACTCATTTACATCAACCAGCAAACCTGTTAGGGCGAGCATTCACCTTTCACGGCATATTATTCCAATTCACACGACGGGTATTTGGTGGACATTTTTATCTATGCCTATACAATTTTGCCAGGAAAGACCCTTTTGTCAATCGTGGGATCTTTAACGTGCACTTCCCAATGTAGTGTACACGAAGGGACCTCGGTTTTTTGTCTCATCCGAAAGACTAGCACTTGAACCCACCACCTAGGTTAGGAAAGAGGGGAGAAAATTGCTAACGCCCTGACCCAGGGTCGAACTCGCAACCTCTCGCTTCCGAGGCAAGTGCGTTTACCACTCGACCACCCAGACCAGATGTGTTACAGACACCACAATATTCAAGGCCAGAAAAGGCAAGGCAAAATGTATTTGACAAAACCTAGGGTTACATGAATTTTAAAAAAAAATAAAAAAAATAACAACAAACAAATGTAATAATGGGACACACCACTTTGTAACTGACAACCAGACATAGGTCAAACCGGAGTAATAACTAATTAATTATAATCAGAAATGTGTTAACAGGACAGATTGTTTGTAATAAAAGATGTGAAACATTCAATTTTGTGTTAATTCAAATGAATGTTTAGATTTGACTTCGTTTGAATTTCTCAAAGTTACAGAAAACACAGCTTTCTAACAGTTACAGAGATTGCAGTTTTCACAATTCCAAAGTAACGCAGAGCACATTTTTCGCACAAATACAGATAACACGTACAACATGAAAAAACAAATAGAGAGCACACCTTCCTTCTTCTTCTTCTGCGTTCGTGGGCTGAAACTCCCACGTACACTCGTGTTTTTTGCACGAGTGGAAGTTTACGTGTATGACCGTTTTTTACCCCGCCATTTAGGCAGCCATACGCCGTTTTCGGAGTAAGCATGCTGGGTATTTTCGTGTTTCTATAACCCACCGAACTCTGTCATGGATTACAGGATCATTTTCGTGCGCACTTGGTCTTGTGCTTGCGTGTACACACGGGGGTGTTCGGACACCGAGGAGAGTCTGCACACAAAGTTGACTCTGAGAAATAAATCTCTCGCCGAACGTGGGGACGAACTCACGCTGACAGCGGCCAACTGGATACAAATCCAGCGCGCTACCGACTGAGCTACATCCCCGCCCTGCACACCTTCCTAACCGTTATTTAAACATTTATATACAGGTTTCATACATTTGTAGAAAACAAGGTTTTCACACAATTTTCAAAACGCTACAGAGAACAACGTTTTCACACACATTCATAAAGTTACAGTTTTCACACAATTACGGTTATAACAGCTTTCAAGTAAGTACAGTGACCGCATTTACTACGCTGTTACGGAGATCACAAAGAAATCCATAAAGTTACAAGTAACGCATCTTTCAGAACGTTACAGAGAACACACTTTTCACACGATTACAGTTTTTGTAAAGCTTCAAAGATGACAGCTTCCGCGCAATTACAGACAACACAGGAAAAGAACAGTGTGCTTTTAGACTGCTTGGAATTCCCACAGTTAAAGAGATCACAATTTGGGCAGAATTACAGAGCTCACAACTTTCACACATTGTCAAAGAACACAGTTTTACATTTAGTGATTGAGAACACAACTTGTACACAGCTGTAAGGAACAGTTTCCAAACAGTTAGCTTAAGTAAAACACAGTTTAAACGTCGTTATATAGAACTCATCTTTCACACACTCACACAAAAACACAGTTCTCACACTTGCAGAGAAAACTGTTTTCTCACGGCTACACAGATCACAAAGACTTCCTCTCGTGCGTTTCGATTCATTCAAAGATGCAAAGATTTTCGTTGTTGATACAAAGGGACTTGGCGCTCACTTTCTGCACGCTGAGAACGCCACTTCCTACAGTGACGCTGAGAACGTTCAAAAATACCATCAAAATATTAATTCTGCCCGACAGCGTTTTAGTTGGTCCATGATGGGTCCAACCATTTGTTTTCCTAATTTATGTCAAGCCTCTGATGCCAAGAAATTGAGTGAAGCCGACCCGCTTTGAATTTTCAACTGTAATATGACTAAGGAGTTACGCCCCTTATCCGTTCGTTATCAAAGCCTTGTGTTGGGAACGTCATGTCTTTGAGTTCAAAATGGCGATGGCTTTTGACTGTTGAGAGGAACGGCGATATGCACTGATAAACCGTCGTCTGCTACGACCCTTGCGTGACCCTGCTTCCGGGATTTTCTTTTTTCAAACTTTCACAACTTCGAATTGTACTGATCTTGTCTTGATGAAAAAAGAATTCTTTTATGATTAAAGAATGTTTGTGTAACAAGCTGTCAATTTATTATTTAGATTTTAAAAGTTAGGTCTAGCGCAAAAACGCACCACGGTCCAAAAACATTTTGATAATCATCGATTCACGGCTATCGCCAGTTTACATCGATAGAATGAGACCCGAAGGGAAGTAACTCATGTTTGACCTGAGTTCAGGATGGGTCCAAAAAGTGTTCGAGACAATCTACAAAATTAATTCTTTAAAAATTGCTCGCTCTTTACGTAGGGCACCTGGGATGTTCCCGTTTGGTGAGCGTTCAAATGGAAGGGTGTTTGTACTGTGTGTAAAAGCCTGACAGTATCTGTGATGGTTTTCGGGAGGCTTACTGTCCGGGCGTGAATTCCGGTATTCATAACAGCCGTCCAGCACCAAAACGAGGCGCCATTGTTGTTGAGGACCAAGTCCACGAAAATAAATTCTTTAAAATTTCTCACGCTCGACAGAAAGCAGCCAGGATGTTCCCGTTCAGTGAGCGTTCAAATGGAAGTATGCTTGTACTATATGTAGACGCTCGGGGAGCTCTGTGATGGTTTACGGGAGGCTTACTGTGCCTTTAATAATACTTTATAGACTATAAATACTAAACAAGTAAACGATTGCTATTCGTAGGCACTACGCTATACATGACAGAACAAAAGTATATTTTATTCAAGGGCATTTTCGACGATGCTCGTATTAAAAATCATAATAAAAAACAAAAACACACATACCTAAAGTGTGGATGGTTACCTAAGAGGCGGCACTGGGTGTAGTGCCTTTCTAGTGCACTTGCACTACAACAGCACTGGGTGCAGTACTCGCTCCAGCATCGAAGAATTTTGCACTAAAAAATGCACAAAATTTGACCTATTTCGTCGCCTATAGAGGACGGAAAGAATGTCATTTTGAACATTGTTATGACATTCTTTCCGTCAAAAAAGTCAATTTAACGGTGTTAAATGAAGCGACCATCCACACAATTAGGTTACCATCCAGAGTTTAGGTTGCCATCCACGTGTGGATGGTTGCCTTATGGTGATTTAGGCAACCAAACCTGTGGAAACATGGGTACAAATGTACACACACACACACACACACACACACACACACATACACACACACACACACACACACACACACACACATACACACACACACATACATACACACACACACACACACCTCACACACACACACACACATACCTATTTCTTGGATTTTGCTACCTAAGAAAAGGGGCATTACCACCCACCTAAGATTATTAATCAAAACAGTTTTTTGGAGAAATGCTCTGTTTTCTACAGTCATATGGGCGACAAAAACCCAGACTCATCAAATTTTAGTGAACTCACTCGACAGCACTACTATTCCAAATTTGGTTACCTAAAATTCAAACTTTAATCAATCGATTTGGCCAATTAACAAAAAGAAAAGATGGGCAAATGGGTCGCAAAATGTTTGTCAGAAGTCAGGAATATTGCCAATTTAAAGATTTGGTTTCATTACCACGGAATTTTGGTGGTAATTAAAAACCTTCTCTCCGGGTATACAGTCGTATTCTGGCCTTGCACTTAAAAAAAGCAAGAATGAAATTCGTTGGAAAAATTGTTGTAACTACTCTTCGGTAAAACATTGATGAAAGCTTCTTTGTCAAAACATTCTTTAGAACCTTTTCTAAGATCCCCAAAAAAGATTTCTGCCAAAACACGTAAAAAGTGCATTTTTGAAGATATTTTTCTTTGTCTCTAAAATCGGTGGTAGTGAGTCTGGACGGTTGCCTAAGAAATACTGAAACAACTTTTTTATGTTTCATTTTCACCCAACCATTATGCCTTGGACGTTTAGAGATAACTATGATGAAGCGATCTCCATTGACTTTTTTTGTGATGGGAATCAATTTGTTCCTGTAATGCCACTGGTCGTTTTCATACGCAACCAAATCCAACCAACTTTACTACCACGAGTTCATGTTTTACAAAAACACCTTGAATGGCCACCAACTTCCACCCATGTTGTTTTTACTCTTATTCTAGTCTATTTTAGATTAAATATCAATCATCTTTTTTGATGATGTGCGTTTGGTTTTTTTACTGTGAAAATATTTTACGTCTCTAGGTAGCCGTTGTCATGGATTAGGGTTAGGGTTAGGGTTAGGGTTAGGGTTAGGGTGATTTTTTTTTCTTCAAATGTCATGTTTACGCAATGCACTTATCTATTACAATACCGGGCAGTAAAACTGCTGGCCGACAGTTGAGCAATATTTATGTCAGTTTTTTTCTGGGTTTTTTTCGTCTGTAGTCTTTGACCTCATACCAACTGCACACAATATCCATAGAGTACGGTTTTACCGACAGTTGCAATGTTAAACATAGACGTGAATGGCCCGGAAAATATTTAATTATGATTTTAGAAACAAATTTGTAAAAACGGGTTTTTTTTAAAGTAAAAAAGTAAAAAGCTGTAATTCAGCACAAATGAAACCATTAAGCTATTGTCGTCCTCCACTGTGACCCGAAGACCAAGTCGGTTAGAAGTTACAATTTGTTCGGTCATTAAACCTTGTCTGCCGATTTGATATATCTTGGGGCTTGACGGAGACTGACTTGTCTTGTGCAAAATGATGACTGTGACGGTTTCAGTTCTGCCCGGTATTATGTTGGAAAATATTTCTTCCCATGCACTCGTATAATTTCCAGTTAATCTGCAATTGTGCGAACAATTTGGTAGCAGGCACCTTTGAACTCTTCACTTGAACAAATTTATTGGTAAATATTTAAACTTTTTTTTAAATAATGAATTTGATGCTTTGAAATCATATTTAGCGGTTCATTGTCAGTTTACAAAACATATCGTATGACATTGAAATGAACTGATTAATTTTGACAACAAAAACGAAAAACACCACAATAACAACCATTAAAAACAAACAAACAAACAAACAAACAAACGAAGCACACACACACACACACACACAGTGACTAATGACACTGACACACACCTACTGGCACTGACACTGAGTGCCATACCACAGTAAGACTCAGTACGAGCTCTAGACGAAACTTATTTTTTTAAACACATGTCATAGCACGCTGTTTGACGATCAAAAGCATTTTTACTTATGAGTTTCTGTAGTTTAGTCTTGTGGGGTGTTTCCGTATTTATTTTGTTCATTTTTCAATCAATCAATCAATTAATATGAGGCTTATATCGCGCGTATTCCGTGGGTACAGTTCTAAGCGCAGGGATTTATGTTTTTATTTTTGTTAATTAATTTTTTTTATGCAATTTATATTGCGCACATATTCAAGGCGCATGGATTTATTTATGCCGTGTGAGATGGAATTTTTTTACACAATACATCACGCATTCACATCGGCCAGCAGATCGCAGCCATTTCGGCGCATATCCTACTTTTCACGGCCTATTATTCCAAGTCACACGGGTATTTTGGTGGACATTTTTATCTATGCCTATACAATTTTGCCAGGAAAGACCCTTTTGTCAATCGTGGGATCTTTAACGTGCACACCCCAATGTAGTGTACACGAAGGGACCTCGGTTTTTCGTCTCATCCGAAAAACTAACACTTGAACAGGAGAAAATTGCTAATGCCCTGACCCAGAGTCGAACTCGCAACCTCTCGCTTCCGCGCAAGTGCGTTACCACTCGGCCACCCAGTCCCTTGTCTTTATATATAAAAAAAATAGAGGATCTGTCAGTGTCATTGGTCCTTACATCGAACGTTTGGTTTGGGGGCTTGATAGGTCTACTCAATTTCTGGTAAAGTTTTGAAAATAAATTCAGCAGGAGCTTTTACTTTACACTTTCTGTTCTCAATAGAAAAAAAACCCACTAAAACATTAGTAACATTTCCACAAGTGCAAGTAACATTTCCACAAATGCGAATAACAATCCACAATATTCTTTAGGTTACATTCCATTGTGGGTAACAATCCACACATACGGTAGCAATCCAGATCTGGAGTGAAGGAACCATCCACTGTGATAGGACACAATCCACCAGTTAAGTTGCCATCCACATGTGGATGGCCACCTAAATAGGCCTTAGGTCGCCAATGGTGTGGAAAGCAGAATGCACACACACACACACACACACACACACACACACACACACACACATACATAACACGCGCGCGCTTAATTCAAAGAAAACACGCGGCGTTGTGATTACAGCGCTCAACAGTGTTGTTGAGACATCACAATGCGCTAAGAGATTTATAGAGCAAATCGAGAAAATGAATTATTGAACAAACCGCGCACTGTGATTGTTTCAATAACGATATTGTCAGTAACGAGAATAGATTAGAACGTTTGACAAGACACATTTGTCTGCAGGCGATTGGATAAATTGTGGACAGGTCGAGTAAGATCTACTTGTGTGTGTGTGTGCCGGCTTTGTCATGGCTTGCATATTTCGGGGATATTGACGGTTTATTCGCCGACCATGCATTTTACGATATGATGACCCTCTGCACCGTTGTATCGATTAGCAACTAACAGTATGAGTTAAAGTTATGCTAAATGTACCCGTAAACATACAGTTTCACTTTAATATTCAGTTAATTATTGGTAGAAAAACATGTACCAGAATTGTATATGCTCCCAAATAGTGAACAATCCCCCAGCAACTGAGTGACGTCCCCTGATGTCAAAGTGACACGATCGTTCGCTTATTCGCGAAAAATAAAGTTGGCATGTTATTTCTCGCAATGTATCTGCATTCATCTGGGAGGTTGGTGCTATGATTACATGGTAATAATGTTTTGAAGCCTTTGCGTGTTCTATTTACAACGTAGTTGTCCTGAAATATGAAAAAACAACTTTCATTTCAGTACTGAACTGACGCTGTCGTCTGCTGCATGTACGTAGGACAGTCAATGGAATCAGTCTACCTCCAAATCTAATGCTGCATGGTCTAGCTCGAAATCTGTCAGAAAAAACACTTCTGCTTTTTGCCGCGGGCAATTTAGGGTCAAGCATCGATCATTTGGTATTGTGGAAAAAATAAGCTACATGTCAGTGTAACCGAGTGCCGAAACACTACGATCACCTCGGGAGGCGAAGTGCAATCAAACAGGATTGAAAATGTTAGGGCTAATTTCTTAGCCCTATAAAAACTGTTATGCAAACCCGAAGGTTTCCATGAACATACAAACAATCGGAAACCACCAGACCCCATCACCAACAGAATTCCACAACCCACCGGTGTTGACTTAAAGGCCAACAACACGGGTGCAGAGTCTGCTGTGAAAGGAGCGGTAGCCTCCCCTGTCACATCAGTAACACGGAGGATGAGAAGCATCTTCTCAAATCGAGAGAAGGGGCACAGGCAAGGCACAGGCAAGGCAAGGCAAGGCAAGGCAAAGGGTGGATGAATACGCTGTCTGGAACTGTTAGCGCACTCCAAGAGTGCGCTTACAGTTTTAAGTGCATTGCCATTAGCCAATCAACTGTTTCACATCAGTCATGTGACACCAATACTTACTGACAATTGTTGTTGTTGTTGTTGTTTTCTTGTTTGCATGCAGAACGTTTGTCATTTGGCTTGACGTTATATATACATATAATTATATACATATAAAACAGAGATTATTCTACTGTGAACAAATGAAGGGATGGTCTTGTCTTATGCAAACCCTGGCCAGTTCTGAGCTCCCTATCCCCCCCCCTACCCACTCCCCTCCCCCGGCTACACAAACACTCAAACATGACTGTGCTAAACCAAGCACCTCCCTGTTTCAGGACGCCTTACGCCAAGAGATGGAGAAGCTGATTGTATGCTGTAAACTCCCCCCCCCCCCCTTCTCACAAAGCTGGTGTTATGCTTCGGGCTTCCCCCCATACTCTCAACCGCCACTCCCTCTACCTACCCCACACTCCCCCTCCCTTCCCCGGCTACACATACACTCAAAAATGCACTAAACCAAGCACCTCCCTGTTTCAGGATGCCGTACGCCAAGAGATGGAGAAGCAGGTGACGATGGACCAGAAGCTGGAGCGGATGGAGTCATCACTGGACAACCTGTCCACGAGGTTTGCCAGGCTCCTGTCAGACTTCAACAGCACGCAGCTCAAGCTGAAGCAACGCATCACCAAGATGGAGAAGGTCCTTACCAGAGACGGCGATGCTGTGTCCAATGTGTCCGCTCTCGACCTGGATAATAAATAGTACAGAGAGAGGGTGTGGGAAGCTGATGATGGATCTCAATGATAAATAGCAAAGAGAGAGGGAAGCAAAGCAGCGCATCAACAAGATAGTGTCCAATGTGTCCGCTCTCGACCTCAATAATAAATAGCACAGAGAAAGGCGAGTGAAGCAGCGAATCACCAAAATGGAAAAGGTCCTTACCAGGGATGGCGATGCTGTGTCCGATGTGTCCGCTCTCGACCTGGGTAACAAATAGCAAAGAGAGATGGGAGTGAGTTAAGCGGGTGATTGACCTCAATAAGAAATAGAACAGCTCATAACCAAGATGGAAAAGGTACTGACCGGGGATGGCGATGCTCTGTCTAATGTGTCCGCTCTCGACCTCGATAATAAATAGCAAAGAGAGAGGAGAGTTAATGCGGTTGATGGACTTCAAGGGTAAATAGAGCAGGGGGTGAGAGGGAGTGAAGCGGGCGATGGAAGCTAAGCCCGCAATCGGTCAGGATGGATGTACGCCCGTATGTTACAGGAAAAACACGTCCACACCATCAACCCCATTATGGAAACGAGAAGATATCCACCCGACCTTCAAGCTCATGTTGGAAGCGATGGACGTGAATTAAGGCGAGCGTGTGGATAGATCTGTGTTTCGGAGTCCCTTTGTGTGTGTGTGTCTCTGCGTGGCGCCATGCATGGAGGAGTACGGGCTTTGATCGGACGTGGTGAAGAGTACGCTCCACATTGCGCGCGCAAGATGCCACAAGAAAAGGACCACAACACCACAAGGCAAGGACTGGTTTGCAACTCACTTCTGCGGAGCCCCAATGCCTCAGCTACCAGTTTAGGTTTCAGCTACCAGTTTAGGTTTCAGCTACTAGTTTAGGTTTCAGCTACCAGTTTAGGTTTCAGCTACTAGTTTAGGTTTCAGCCGCCAGTTAAGGTCTGAGTCACCAGTTAAGGCCCCAGCAAACAGATAAGGTCTCAACTACCAGTTACGGTATCAGTCACCAGTTAAGGCCTCAGAATCATTTAAGGCCTCGGCCACCAGTTAAGGCCTCAGCAAGCAGTTAAGATCTCAGCCACCAGATGTGTGCGTAAGAGAGGTCGTTGAATCAGGGATGGGGGGGGGGTGATAGTGTGTATACCTGAAGTGTAAAAGGTAGAAGCCTTCCCATCAATGTGATCACACTCCAATACAACTGGTGTGATGATCAACACGAGGGAAAAGTTTTCAAAAAATCGTAGTCGGATCAAATAAAAGCCGATATTCTGTGGCTCCTTTTGGAATACATATTGAAAAGAGGAGGATCTGGTCATTATATCGAAACTTGGTAGCTGGTTACGGCTTGTCGTTTGTTCTGAGTGTTTTGATAAATGTGTGACACGGCCTACTCTCTGGATCCATTTGGATTATGCTGGTAGAGACACACACATAGTGAAAGTAATACTCAGTGTCTGGTCTTCTTTGGATTCAACGTCGAAAAGCTAAGACGGTGAAGACAGCCGTGTCGACTGCACACTTCCATCTCAGATAAGTCGCTGAGTGAGCGTTCTCTCAAGAATCGCACTGGGGTCAGCTTCTGATTGTTAATCAAACACAAAGCTGTGTGCTGGTTGTAGAGAACACATTGACAGAAATACTGTACTCCCAAACACTCGGATAGGAGTCAGCTTCTCAGAGTCAAACAGACACAAATGTGTGCATTATCCAGCTGAATCCGATCATTCTTCAGACACAACTGTGTGCAAAAGCAAGTGGAGACCTACCATTAACCAGACACAAAGATGTGTACAATATCTAGTGGAGTCTGAACATGGAACAGACAAATGTGTGCAATATCCAGCTGAATCCGACCATTCTTTAGACAGAAAGATGTGTGAAATAGCTAGCTGAATCCGACCATTCTTCAGACACAAAGATGTGTGCAATAGCTAGCTGAATCCTACCATTATTCAGACACAAAGATGTGTGCAATATCTAGATGAATCCGACCATTCTTCAGACACAAAGATATGTGCAATCGCCAGCGGGGTCTGACCATTAAACAGACACAAATGCGTGCAATATCAAGTGGATTCTGAATATGAAACAGACACAACTGTGTGCAATATCTAGCTGAATCCGACCATTCTTCAGACACAAAGATATGTGTGCAATAGCCAGCGGAGTCTGACCATGAAACAAGACACAAATGTGTGCAATAGCCAGCGGAGTCTGACCATGAAACAAGACACAAATGTGTGCAATAGCCAGCGGAGTCTGACCATGAAACAAGACACAAATGTGTGCAATAGCCAGCGGAGTCTGACCATGAAACAAGACACAAATGTGTGCAATAGCCAGCGGAGTCTGACCATGAAACAAGACACAAATGTGTGCAATAGCCAGCGGAGTCTGACCATGAAACAAGACACAAATGTGTGCAATAGCCAGCGGAGTCTGACCATGAAACAAGACACAAATGTGTGCAATAGCCAGCGGAGTCTGACCATGAAACAAGACACAAATGTGTGCAATAGCCAGCAGAGTCTTCTCGCCTTCTTGGGTGTTTCGCGGACCTCGTACGTGTTGATGTGAAGAACAAAAACTATTACTATTACGTAGTCCAAGGTAAAGCCTTTTTTAATTTCTTTAGATGTGTACATAATCATGATTTGCCTTCTGAAATATTGATGAACGTTTCGGCTGCCAACGTGTATAATAGACGTTGAAACTGGTTGGAATTAAGGGATGTTTTCCACTGGGGTTACTTTGAACCTTTTTTTCATTTACTTGTTCTCAATGCACCGTCGAACATGCACTTTGCTCTCTTCATATTAGAAATTACCATCCTATGGACAGTAATACAGCGAAGAGGGAAAAGATTTGCGACAAGCCTTTGCGTGTTGAGTCTGAGTAGTTGCAAATTGTATTTACCGAAACAAAAAATATTAGATATTGTTTTAGCATGGTTTTATTTGCCAATGTTTAACATAAATCTTATGAGACATATGCGTCAAAAGGGTTGGTTAGTTGTTGCTGCTTGAGTCATACCCAATTCATCATAAAAACAGACGCCAGATTTCATATCCGATTTGTTTTAATTGTTTAGTTTTGAATATATGATTTAATTCGCACGTCAAAGATTCTTGTTTTAATGGAGTATGATTTTGTATTTAAAACCTACTGGTCTTATTCGCTGAACATCTTGCAAAGCAATTGTGTGACAGAACGGCACAGAACAAAACAAGTTGGTTTCTGTTTACAGTAGGGATGCAAAAATGAGTGAACATTTTGTTTTTGTTTAGTTATGTCTGTGTTATCCTTCTTTGTGTCTTTCTCATCAATTTGTCCTCAATTTTCTTCCTTTCCTGTGTTTTTCTTCTGTTTTTGATTGCAGGCAATGTTGATTTGTTTGAAACACTGTTTCACTTTAAAATCTGTATACCTATTGATAAAACTGAAAAACATATTCAACCTCCAAACCGAAAAGAAGCGAGTGCACGTTTCTATATGCATGAATATAGTTTATATAGATTACGTACAAATAAGAAACATCTATATTTATGTTTTATCTGTTTAGATCGTTCAATGTCAAATTTTAGCAAAGACTTAATTGTACATATTTTGTGGCTTCTTTTTTTTCACTTTGAAATTAGAGCAACAATGATAAAGGACTTAAACACTTTTGAAAAATAACGATCAAATACGGATTTTATTAGATTTAAGTAACCGTTTTTAAGACACATTTCCTTCATTTTGATTTGAAAATCATGTTTGCTTTACAACAACCATTAAATAAAGACAGTATGCTGACGCATCATACTAATGTACCTTTTTCTTTGTAAATGAATAATTCAAAAGATTGATGTAGACACTGTAAGTACTCTGGGAAACGTTTCGACCTAAAATCCTAAAACACAAGTGTATCAGCACCGTAGATCTACTATACTATAAAACACATACCATCCCATACAAGTGTATAGTAGCAACGGGTGATGCTAGGAGTCTCAGGACGAAATTGGACGATAAATCTCCCATCTCTTGAACCTGTTCCCTGAGAGTTATCTGCCCACCACATTCACAGCACAATATCTTTGCCATCAGTGGTTGTTGCATTTTTAGTGATTCTGACTGGGAGTTGTTGATGGTGACAATATGAATTGGAGATTTGTGACTACTGTAGCTTTGCAAAAATTATCAGTGAAGATGTTCTGGGTTTTATTGTTTTTGGATTGTTTGAAACAGACTTTAAAGACTTACAAATTAGTTGTGCAATAGTTGATTTTTGTTGTTGTTTATTAACAGTAGTGAACAATTAGTGTTAATACAAACTTGTTCCTTGGTTTTGTTAACGGCATACGCATGACAAACAGCTACTCGGTGATATAAGTACTGTTGACTGTAGCACAGCTGTATATTTTTGTTGATTGTTTAAATCGCTTCAGTGTGATTTAAAATAGTGTGTGCATTTGTTGTTGTGTTGCAGCATACACCTGCTCTGATTGGTTGTAGTTACTGTTTTGTTGCATGATGTTTTATCTGACTTTTGTTGTTAATATTGTTATGTACAGAAAATCTACATTATTAGTCGATATTTCGGCCGTCCAGTTAGAAGTCCATTCATACTGCTGTAGGTTGTTTCATTGAAAATCAAGTCGTGAGCATACAATTACCTTCTGTGTACGGGTGGTTCAGTTTAAATACCAAACTGAATTGTTTAAACATTCTTCATCAGAAGAACCCTCACTATGTTAACAGAATGATTAGATTTACTGTGGAACCCCCCCTTTAGACCTCCAAAAATCGGGCGGAGGGGGGCGGGGGGGGGGGGGTCAGTGGATTGAGTCTGAAATTGGAGGTAAATGTACAGAGTTTATAGGCAGACAATCTAAACCAGCAAGGTCTTAATTGGAATGGGGCGGGGTCTTATATTCAGGGATCTTACAGTGGAAGTTCCACGGTGTACATACAGCAATATCACACGCTTTCCTGCTTTGCCACTACTAAAGCAAACGTGTGCAAGATTGTATGTCACACGCTTTGGAGCATGTGTAAGAACGGATTCAAACTCGAACTCGTCCCTCCAAAAGCCCCCAAAATGCACACACGACTTGTATTTCTCCTGCTGTTATCGTTTCTTCTCTTTACAAATTCTTCAACGCTCAGAATACTGAAAACGGCATCCCAGACGACAGTACTGTTTCCATGATACGCGAATATAGCTGACGGCTTCGTTAGACAATCAACGTAATCTCGTGTGGAAGAAAACGTCTGTCACACGACCAAGTCGGAATAGCAGGTACTGTCTTAAAAAAAGACATATATTTGCATATTATTATTTTGGTGTTGTCGCTGTTTTGGGTTTTGATTTGTTTCGTTTTTGTTCTTTATAAAAAAACAAAGCAATTTTTGTAACGTTGATTTGTTGACTTGTGTGTCTGTTTTTCAATCTACACAGAATTGTAGTTACAAATGTTATTAAGCATGCATTTTCCATCTAAATTTTCTTTTCGAATGAAAGAGAAAAACATGTATCCTACTCACGTTTCCATCCCTTAATCAAAACTGTGTGAAACCGTCTGTTGCGAATACAATTGTTTGCGGATTACATGAAATAAAACTCTGCAACCTTTAAAAAAACAACGTCTTTTGAGCATGCAGGAAAATGAAGAAAACAAAACAAAACAAACACAAATATTGATTTAACGAGTGGCATTTTGACAAAGAAACGGTTCCGATGAACATTTTGCCAAATGTAGGAAAGATTGCCAAATAAACAATACGTTTGACCAATTTGCATAGCGTTGGAAGACATCAGAACTATATTACACAAACTGCGATGCAGAAAAGACATAAAGAAGCGTCCGATACAAACAGATTTACGATAATGTGTAGGGATAGCAACCGGGGGTATACGATCATGAGAAGAAAGGGGATCATTGCAAAATTGGCAGTGAGCGAACACGAGAGAGAGAGAGAGAGAGAGAGAGAGAGAGAGAGAGAGAGAGAGAGAGAGACGCGCAAAATATATAGGGAGAGTAGAAAAGAGAATTCAAAAGTAGCAAGAGAGAGAGAAAGAGTGGGAGACAGAGAGGGCGGGGTACTGAGAAGCAGTCAGAAAGGCAGACGGACAGACAGGGGAGACTATTTTCGAGGGTAATACTAATAATAATAATGATAAATGAACATTTATATAGCGCAACATCATAACTTTACAATTACGCTCTTTGCGCTTGACACATTTAAAATTAAAAGACAGTTATACAAGCATTTACATCTACATTCATAGTCAACAACGCTTAATTAAAAGCATACACCATCAAACATACATTACAAAACATTCTTCCACTAACTAAGTAATAAAAACATGAATAAAATAGGTAGTGAAAACAAGGAAATACCAGCTGAATACCCTTAATCAAACAGAACATGTTATCAACAATTCTGAAAACAGCCCTTGATGTTTATATACATTATCACATTATCACTAAAACAACAAATACACTACATGTAGCCTACTGATGGACTGAGAAAAACAAAATCAGGGGTTGTATTTCTTGAAGAGGTGTGTTTTAAGTGCTCGTTTGAATGCTTGGGGTGACTAAGAGTGGCGGATGTGAAAGGGGAGAGAATTCCATTGTGTGGGTGCGCAGAAAGTAAAAGTGCGTTGTCCGTATGTTTTGGTTTTGGTGTGTGGAATGGTAAGGATGCGACAGTCAGAAGAGGCACGGAGTTGTCTTGCTGGAGAATAGACGGTGAGGAGTTCAGAGAAGTAAGCAGGAGACGAGCCAGAAAAGAAGTTAAAGCAGAGGGTGGACAGTTTGTAGTCAATGCGGGCTTGAATAGGTAACCAGTGCAGTGTGCGAAGGAGTGGTGTTGCGTGATCTCGTTTTCGTGCTTTGAGAATGAGGCGTGCTGCCGAGTTTTGGACTTTTTGTAGTTTATGCAGGAGGTACAGAGGACAGCCAGAGAGAAGAGAGTTGCAATAGTCAAGTTTAGAAAGAACAAAGGCACAGACAAGAGTGTTAGTTGTTTGAGAGGAGAGTGTGTGGCGAATGGTGCTGATCTTACGAAGCTCAAAATAAGCTGCTCTACAGACTAAAGATATATGTTTGTTAAGGGTCATATCAGATGAAAGGGTGAGTCCAAGGTTTCTAGCTGATGGTGAGAAAAGAATGTCGGTGTTGCCTATTTGAACAGAAACAGGTTGGGGAGAGGGAAATGTAGTGTTCTTCTTTTTGCACAGTAAGACTTCAGTCTTATCATCATTCAGCTTAAGTTTGTTATCGACCATCCAAGATTTAACATCGGTGATGCATGTCTGAATGGTCTGGATGGCGGAATGTGTCTCTGCAGGGGGACTGGGTTTATACAGCTGGGTGTCATTAGCAAAAGACTGATTTAAAACAGAATGGTTTCGAATCAGTGTGGAGAGGGGCTTAGTGTACATGATGAAAAGGATGGGACCGAGTACTAAACCTTGAGGAACGCCAGGTAGGGATGTAAGCGTGCATTAATTGTACTTGTTACGTCCCGTACTCTCCCGGGGAATACCTACTGCACTGTACTTGTACGTAGATAGTCACTGTGGCGGCGACGAAAGAGGAGGGGGGAGGGGACATACATACATACAGACAGACAGACAGACAGACAGACAGACAGACAGACAAAAAGAGTCAAGTCAAGTCAAGTTTTATTCCAATAAAACCCCGTGAGGGTACATGGAAAATTAAAAAACACAATAAAAACACATTTCATTCAACACCAAATAAAAGGAACTAAAACAAAAAGAAATCAGACTATGTACAGAAAAGGGAGTTGAGGGGTGAGGGAGAGCAAAAACAATACAAGAAACAATTCAACAATAATAATAAATAATAATAATAATAATACTAATAATAATAAAACACTACAAGTGCAAAGTGATTACATACATTTCTTTACTATGGGAAATGGGGGGAAGGGAGAGGGGGGGGTGATGGGTGGGTTAACATAAGGACAAAAATACTATTACAAACAACACAAAACAGATAACGGATGGAGTATAAAGCTAAAAGAGAATTAAATTTTACTCGCTTCTCAAACAGTCCATGACAAGTGTCATGAACTTTGCGAGTTTTAGCAATAAACTCTTTTTTGTAGTGGAAAAAAGCTCTCTGAATTTAACTGAATTGGGGCGGGCATAATAATAGCACCGACCACAGAGTCCTAGAAAGAGAGAGACTGAGAGACACTGAAACAGCGACCACCAGGAATTAAGACTATTCGGGAGAGAGAGAAAATCCCGGCTATTATGTGCTGCAGGATTCAAACCCGATCAGTGCAAAACCCGCAGAATGAAAAAGAAAAAAAACCTACAGATGTTAGCTGTCCGGTCTGAGCTCCACGCGAGTAAGCGCGACCACCGGGGACACCAGAACCATATCCTTGACGACAACCTTCAGCCCACCGGAAGCGGAACTACGTCACCTGATGGGCGCATGCGCCGTGGCGAGATAGCTAATTGCCAGGAAAGGAGGGGAGGGTCGAAAGAAGATTCAGAGCGGAGGAGATTCCTCAAAGCGTTTGTTGTTGCTGCGCAGTGATGAAGGAAAAACGAGCAAGCAAAATTAGACGTGTTTTTGTGTGTGTGTGTTCGCTCTCTCCCTTACGCACAGTGAAGGTGGCGTTAATTTGGAAGTCCATATTTTTGTTGTTTGTGTTTGGCAAGGGATGACATGAATGTCTTTTCCTTTAATTGGGGATTTAAACTGTCATGCCCGTTGTTGCTGGGCGCTTCAACGTCTCTGAGCGTTCTCAGCATATTCTTGGGTTTTTTATTTTGTCATTGAAGATTCTGGTTATCTGTAAGGGGTTCTAAATCTGAAATTCGGTTTTGTTCAACTATACTTTAGTGCAGTCGGGTTCACGTACCTAGAAGAACTTTCTTTTTATCTCTGCTTTATTTCTGTTCACATTTGCTTTATTTTCTCTCTGTCTCTGTCTGTCTGTCTGTCTGTCTGTCTGTCTCTCTCTCTCTCTCTCTCTCTCTCTCTCTCTCTCTCTCTCTCTCTCTCTCTCGCCCTCTCTCTCTATCTCTCTCTCTCTCTGCCTCTCCGTCTACCTCTCCGTCTGTCTGTCTGTCTGTCTGTCTCTCTCTCTCTCTCTCTCTCTCTCTCTCTCTCTCTCTCTCTCTCTCTCTCTCTCTCTCTCTCTCTCTCTCTGTTTTATAATGTCCCACACTTTTGAGCACGGATTGGTTTCGTTTCCTCACCCTTTTTTTCACGTCTCATTCTAATTTCCTTGACTAGGATCGATTTTGTCTACCGTGATTTGCATATATACATGTAGCAGCAAAAAAAGCGTTCATTTGAAACGGCGGCCGTTCGAAGCGTCTGAGACAGAGAATAACAAAACGATACATCCTGACAGTAGAGACGATGTGACGTAGGTTAAACCTGTGGACTTTTCTGTACTATTCCGGGGAGGGAGAAGAACAGATCTGAAACATAAGACGGATTTGATGTCACTTATGGGTGCAGGGGCGGGGGCCGAGAGAGAGAGAGAGAGACAGACAGACAGACAGACAGACAGACAGACAGAAACGGAAACAGAAAAACGGAGAGTAGACTTTTTTTTTTTTTACTAAGGTGGGGATTGGAGAAAGACTAAACCATTAGACTTTTTGATATCATAGCTTGGGAGAGGGGGGGGGGATAGACACACAGACTCAGAGAGAAAGGGACAGAGACAGCGAGAACAAATTTTGCCTTGGATCATTGGCTCTGGAACGGGAAAAATATATATATCAAAAGAATCTCTTTATACACACATACACAAACACACACGCACACACATGTGGGTACAATATTGATACGTCCATATAAATTAATTTTAGAACAAAAAAGAAGGAGAAATAAAACAAATATCAACCACAAAACAAACAAGTCACGTAAGGCGAAATAACAACATTTAGTCAAGCTGTCGAACTCACAGAATGAAACTGAACGCATTGCTTTTTTCACCAAGACCACATACTCGTAGTTTCGTCAGTCCACCGCTCGTGGCTAAGGCAGTGAAATCGACAAGCCATGCAGAATAGTGCGGTTGTGGTCGTGCTGAGCAGGATAATACGCTTTTCTGTATGTCTATTCTTTTTAGCTTACTGAGTTTGTTTTTAATCCAAACATATCATATCTATATGTTTTTGGAATCAGGGACCGACAAGGCATGAGATGAAATTGTTTTTAAATCGATTTCGGAAAATTAATTTTAATCATAATTTTCTTATTTTAATTTTCAGAGCTTGTTTGTAATCCAAATAAAACATATGCATATGTTTTTGGAATCAGAAAATGACGAAGACTAAGATGAAATTATTTTTGGATCGTTTAATAAAACAATAATTTTAATTACAAGTTTCTGATTTTTAATTACCAAACGCATTCCTTAGATTTTAAGCCACCAAGCTGAAATGCAATACCAAAGTCCGACCTTCGTCGAAGATTGCTTTGCCAAAATTTCAATCAATTTGATTGAAAAATGAGGGTGTGACAGTGCCGCCTCAAGTTTTACAAAAAGCCGGATATGACGTCATCAAAGGTATTTATCGAAAAAATGGAGAAAAAAAACGTCCAGGGATATCATTCCCAGGAACTCTCATGTCAAATTTCATAAAGATCGGTCCAGTAGTTTAGTCTGAATCGCTCTACACACACACACGCACAGACAGACACACAGACACAGACACAGACACACACACACACACACACACACACACACCACGACCCTCGTCTCGATTCCCCCTCTATGTTAAAACATTTAGTCAAAACTTGACTAAATGTAAAAAGCAATATGAAAAAAATCAGTTTCTGCTGATGGAGTGATTCTGCATGGGTTTATTTTTTACTTACGTCAGATTTAAATAACTCTAATTGCGTGCGGTTTGAGCGTCATCACGTTGCCACCATTAACAAAGTGAAAAGGCATTGATTCTACGAGCACGACAGAAATAGACCCTGGATATTCTTTCCGCGATAAACTTTGCTTTCGTGGAGTAAATGTCAGCGTGTAAAAGACCAGAAGCAAGCAAGGCTGAGTAGGGGTAAAAACGTGATAAACGCTGATAGGACAATGATCGCGCACGTTTTGCTTGATACTTTTCAGCTTCAATCCTATTTCTATGGCCAGCTTTGCCTATCGTTTCTCGCTGTGGCTTTGTAGTTTTTGCCTTTGGCCGGGCTGAATTTCGCTTTCGCTTTCATTCCGGCTTTTGCCGCGGATTATGCAGCCGTGCTTTGTCTTCAACAACTGCAAGGGTTTTATTTTGTATTGTATTGTTGTTTTTGTGTGTGGTTTTTTTACGTCTCTCCAACAACTCTGGTCTGCATTGCTTTGTGCACGTGGTTAATCTGCAAAAGCCACGCGTAAATCCACCGTCAAAGAAAGACGCTGTAAACAAGAATTCTTTCTTTCTTTGGTGTTTAACGTCGTTTTCAACCATTCAAGGTTATATCGCGACGGAGGGAAGGGGAGAGATGGGATAGAGTAAACAAGAATGATGAGTAGAGGAACAAGCGATAACACCCCCCCCCCTCCCCTCCCACTACACCCCACCCGACCTCCATTCGATCCCCACCAACCCACCCCCATCTCTACCTCCCTCACTCCACTCACACACACACACACACGCACACACACAAGAACAACTCCCACCTCTCCTTCCTTCCCTGAAGAACAGACCACGACGAGTGAAATGAAAACTACCACAAACGAATAAAAAATAAATTCTGTCGGATTACGCTTTCCTGGAGAAATTGATTCGCAGAGTGCTAGCAATTTGCTTGATCTGTGGCCATTACTGCTGAAGCTTCTGGATGCAGCCGGGCCGCGTGACGTAGACCAGCCGCCATCTTGGACAGGGATCGATGGGATGCGCGAGTCTTGGCGTGCGCCGGCATACCCTTGAGTCAGCGCGGATCCAGGCTATCGCCGACTCGAGAAGCGCGCATCGCGATTCTGCTCACGTACCGAGACAAAACACAATCCTCTCTGCCTCCCTCTCTTCTTCTTTTTTGTTTTATTCTTTCCCTCCTACTCCTTTTCTTTTTCTTTTTCTTCCCTTTCTCTCCATCTTCAGTCTCGTTTTCTTTCTTCTGCTTTCTCCTTCTTCCCTCTTCTCCCCTCTCTTTGTCTCTGTCTTTGTTCCTCTCTCTCTGGCTCTCTCTCTGTCTCTGTCTCTCTCTTTTAAATACAATGACACTAAAACATCAAAGCAACAAAAAAACTCTCTCTTTTTCTCTCTATCTCCGTTTGTCTCTCTCAGTCTCCTTCTCTCTCTCTCTCTGTCTGTCTCTAGCTCTCTCCCTCCCCCCTCTCTCTCTCTCTCTGTCTGTCTGTCTCTCTCTCTGTCTGTCTATGTCTGTCTGTCTGTCTGTCTGTCTCTCTCTCTCTCTCTCTCTCTCTCTCTCTCTCTCTCTCTCTCTCTCTCTCTCTCTCTCTCTCTCTCTCTCTCACACACACACTACGTCCTTCAACTGTCCTGCATCTACATCTGTTGCACTTCTGTCTCGATTGTACTCTTTGCCAGTCTCTCTGTCTTCAGTTGTCTCCTTGTTCTTTATTTCTTCGCCTGGATCCTCTTCTAGTTCTATCAGTTGACACCTTTCACTTGACTTTGTTTGGCCTGTTTTAGAAGCAGTTCAGCCACAAATGTTCGGTTCTATGAATAACATATTTTGTGGGTGTTACAGTTTGTGTCTTCAATTCAATTCAATTCAATTCAATTTATTTCAATGCGTCAATGTCATTACTAATCAACTTGAAATTAAGCTTAAAATAGAATATGAAAAACTCTTCATTAAGATCTAAGCGTAAGGTAAGCCGTGAACGCTTCCTTCTGTAAGATACAGTCAATAAAACATCTCATTTATCGAACATAATTATTATTCTCTCAATACTGCCCGGCCTATCTGCTGCCCCTCCCACCAAACACAGAAACCCCGTTACTTCATGACCGCTCACAGCACTCTCAAGACGTGTCACTACTTTTCCCGCCCGTTGCAAACAGCCCTATACTTTCCTGCAATGTTTGGTTTTATGGACAATATATTGTGTG
>NC_090250.1:18533942-18545757 GCF_037325665.1 Littorina saxatilis | reverse complement strand
GGTTGGGAATGGGCTGGCAGTTAGGGGGGGGGGGACCCAGGGAGGGTTGGGAGGTACGTAGAGTCAGACAAAATGATTTGCTTTCCACCACCCTCTCTCTCTCTCTCTCTCTCTCTCTCTCTCTCTCTCTCTCTCTCTCTCTCTCTCTCTCTCTCTCTCTCTCTCTCTCTCTCTCTCTCTCTCTCTCTCCAGTTGACACGTAAAGAAACCGTAAAATCTTCTGTCATTGATGTACCTGCGGATGATCTTAACATTCATTTCACTTCTATTGTTGAAAAAATAATCACAAATGATAGATCAAAACAGAATAATCTGGACAAGTTGAAACAGTTTGTGTTTCAAAAAATATTACACATAATTTAGACATCCCCCTGTTATCTGTGAGCGAAGTCTTCCATTATCTGATATGCTTAAAACAAACTGGTACTCATGGTCTAGATAATCTTGATGGGAAAATTTTGAAGTTGTCTGCCCCTTTTATTGCAGAATCTCTGACATACGTTTACAACTTGTGCCTGGACAAATCTGACTTTCCCGCCAAATTAAAGGAGGCAAAAGTAATCCCGCTATTCAAATCAGGTAATTCTTCTGACCCCGCCAATTACAGACCAATCTCGATTCTTCCTGTTTTATCCAAACCACTTGAAAAACACATATATACACACTTGGCCGCACATTTGAAGAAATACGACCTTATTCATTCAAATCAGTCAGGCTTCAGAGTAAATCATTCGTGCCACACAGCATTAATAAACCTTCTTGAAAACTTGCTTAGCAACATTAATAATAATGAACTCTGTGGTGTCCTATTCGTCGATTTTGCAAAAGCATTCGACGTCATTAATCATGAGTTACTTTTAAGAAAATTAGCTGAGTATAGATTGTCACCCCAAACCCTATGCCTCCTCTCATCTTTCTTAGCCGGACGAGAGCAATCCGTCTGCGTGAATTCCACTATGTCAAGTAAAAGACCGGTGTTATATGGAGTCCCCCAGGGTTCTGTCCTTGGGCCACTTCTTTTCTCTCTGTATATTAACGATCTTCCTTTTAGTGTTAATGATGATTGTGAACTATTTGCTGATGATACGACCATACACACTTCTGATAAAAAATTAGACAAAGTTTATTTATCATTGCAGAACAGTATAGATGATCTCATTAATTGGACAAAATATAACCACATGAGTCTTCACCCCCAAAAGACCAAATACATGTTAATTACAACAAGGCAAAAAAGACAAAACATCAAGAATAATCCTCATTTCTTATTAATTGGCAACGATGCAATAGCGGAAGTAGGAGATCACAAAGTTTTGGGAGTAAATATCGATAATAATTTATCTTGGACCCATCATGTTAGATCGTTGTGCAAAACCGTGTCGAGGAAAATATATTTGTTGAACAGAATAAAGCACTTTCTTGATCCACACTCAAGGTTATTATTTTATAATGCATACATACAAACCATCACGGATTATTGTTCGACCATCTGGGACTCTGCCAGTGCAAACATTTTAAAACCACTGTACAGTCTACACAGACGAGCACTAAAATCAGTTCTATTAAAACAATCCAGTCTTGTTTTCGACGATTATAAAAAACTTAAGATTTTGCCCTTAAAAGAAAGATTTAAATCAAATAAAGGCGTGCTCCTTCACAAAATCCTTTCCGGCCATGCACCGAGTGCTTTCATTACAAAATTTAAAGCCAAACCAAGCCGAAAATTCAACGTCCCCATTCCGCGGATAGATCTCTTTAAATCAAGTTTAGCTTATTCTGGCAGCGTTTTGTGGAATTCTCTCCCGGAATCAGTTCGAGTCCCAACAAGTCTCAATACTTTCAAAAAACACCTCTCATTACATTTAATGTCAAATTACGAAAAGTCACAGTGATGGAAGACTTCGTTCTGATTATTTTCATATTGATCATATCTGTCCATAAAGCATCAGTGTTTCATAACGCAAGAATGTATGTATAGCCTACAACGTGTATATAGTCATGTGAATAGTTTCTCTGCCTTGCTTATCTTTTGTAATTGTTTTACGTATGTATATATATATATATATTCAAGATTAGAATAGTCCCTCTCTGGGCGAGGGCTGGTTGAAAAGAAGCTCGTTTATATTGCTTATGCCACAACCCTCGTAAAATAAAATTTGATTTGATTTGATTTGATTTGATCTCTCTCTCTCTCTCTCTCTCTCTCTCTCTCTCTCTCTCTCTCTCTCTCTCTCTCTCTCTCTCTCTCTCTCTCTCTCTCTCTCTCTCTCTCTCTCTCTCTCAAACGCCAATGTCATATCAGCACAGGGGAATGGGAAATTGAGAAGTTTCAGTGCATACAGGGGGATCACGTTTCCACCGAAACGGAAAGGGAAAATCTACCCTGGTCCAACAACCTTTCATCTTCTGTGAGACAACAACCAGATCAATTCGCCTGTCAGATTATTTATCTACGTGTTCGCCGTCCGCTCAGCTTATCTAGCAAGTTCGCGAAAATTAATGTTCTATATTTGCGCAAAAGCTGGATACAACTGGTAGATATCTAAGTGACTTGCACGAATGGTAGAACTACCAACTGCATAAGTACAAACTCAGATGATTTGCTTGGTGACGTCCCGTCTCGCCCCCTCCCGTCTCGCCTTCTCCTATTTCGCCCCCTCCCATCTCGCTCCCTCCCATCTTGCCCCCAATTATCTCACGATTTGTTATGTGTGGCATTTCATCCCCGCTCATCAGAATTCGTCTCTGTCACCGTCACAAACATACTCACTCACTGTGTGACAGAGAGAAAGAGAGAGAGAGAGAAAGAGAGAGAGACAGAGACAGAGACAGAGACAGAGACAGAGACAGAGAGACGCAGAGAGAGAGAGAGAGAGAGAGAAAGAGACAGAGACAGAGACAGAGAGACAGAAAGAGACAGAGAGAGAGAGAGACAGACAGACAGAGAGAGACAGAGAGACAGACAGAGAGAGACAGAGAGAGAGAGACAGAGAAACAGAGAAACAGAGACAGAGAGACAGAGAGAGAGAGAGGGACAGAGAGAAACAGACAGAGACAGAGAGAGACAGACAGAGAGAGGCAGAGACAGAGGGGGGGGGGAGAGACAGACAGAGACAGACAGACAGAGAGAGAGCGTCTTCACGTGTCAATATATTTGAAAACATGAAGTCTTACAATTAGTACGGAAAATGTATGGGCTCCTGTATTCCTCTTTTCACACGTGCCTCGGCAATATGACACCCCTTACAGATTGAAAGCATGCAAAGCGTGCAGTCGGCTACTACAAAGCGGGGGGGGGGGGGGGGGGGAGGATGGGAGGGGGCTAGTCGGTACCTCTCATTTGCTGTTTGTTTCTTGGGGAAATGTAGACCGACACGCATGAATACAATAAAAACAAGAAATTCCTCCGAGGTAGGAAAAACACCCCCGTTGGTCAAAGGGAAATAACCATTCTCACTGCCACCAACTGAGAAGGTTATTTCCCTTTGACCATTAATATGTCCCTCTATAAGTCCTTGTAGAATCTTAATCCACCAATAACTCCCTAACCGTGTGTTTGACTGGTCCCAATTTTTGTAAGGACCGTCTCAGGAATGTATAGAACCTGTTCACCAAGTTTGGTGACGATCGGTCCGTTCATTCTTGAGATCTATATGCGAACACAAACACACACACACAAACAAACAAACAAACAAACACATCGACCGAATCCTATACACACCCCTATACCGGGGGTGTAAAAATACGGCGCAGTGTTCTTTGCAAGCGGCATGCTGAAGAATAAGGCGTAAACTCTTGGGAATCGATTTGTGTTTTTGTTTTTTTCTACGTGCCCAAAAGACGGATTTATAGATGAACAAAACTGTTGTTTCTCTTTTTGTGTTGGTTTTGCTATTTCCCTTTTCGTACATGTTTGTGAGTTTGTTTCTTTGAATTTACTTTGACGTAAACCAATTTGGTGCAAATTCGATCTGACAAGCAAAATTGTGAAATTCAGACTAAGCTTCAATTTGGATCCAACCTGCATTAAGGGGGGGGTGCAGAGACGGAAGAGAGGCAGACAGATAGGATACTGAAGATAGACAGACAGGGGGCGGGAAAGGGAAACTCACAGAGACCCATCAAGACAGAGCAAAGCGAAAGATATAACAAGAATCCAAAAAGAATGCTTTACTCAAAATGAATTTGAATGTAAAATGTTGAATTTCTATGTCTACCTTTTTTTCTTTTTTTTCTTCTCTTTTTTTTTTGGGGGGGGGGGGGGTAGAGCGCACTGAAACCATCACTTGTTCGATGCAATTCCTTTCTATACATAAATCAGAACATTTTACTATGATTTATCAAACCGTAGAAGAAATTCAGAGGTCAAGCCAGAGGCCACGACGGCCCCTGTGACAAGTGTAAAAGGCACATTGTATGGGATGCATAAGACGAATCCAGCTTTCATGGTCCTTGTGACAAGATAAACGACTTTTTGCCTCCATTTTGGGGTCTCCTGCAAAATGAGGTTTACCCAAGATGCTGCTTTGTGAGGGGACAAAATAAAGGGATGCAATTTGTAAGACCACGTAAAATTTGATTTGGGGGGGGGGGGGGGGGGAGGGAGGGTGTCCTGACGTTGGACGTAAGAGCGAGTAAGATAAGACCAATGTGTAATGTCCGAGTCAAGGCAGATCTAGCGAGTAGGCGTTATTTTATTATGCAGATAGAAATCAGATTAAAATGTGTCAAATAGCTGATTGCAATTCTCCAGTGTAGAACAAGTAACTTTTCTCTGATCTCTGCTTGATTTCTGGTCATGTTTGCTTCATCATCTCTGTCTCTCTTTGTCTCTCTTTGTCTCTCTCTCTCTCTCTCTCTCTCTCTCTCTCTCTCTCTCTCTCTCTCTCTCTCTCTCTCTGTCTGTCTGTCTGTCTCTCTCTGTCTCTCTCTGTCTCTCTCTCTGTCTCTCTCTCTCTCTGTCCCTCTCTCTCTCTCTTGCTCTGTCTCTCTCTCTCTGTCTCTCTCTCTCTTGCTCTGTCTCTCTATCTGTCTCTGTCTCTGTCTCTCTCTCTCTCGCTCTCTCTCTCTCTCTCTCTCTCTGTCCCTGTGTCTTTCTCTCTCTCTCTCTCTCTCTCTATTCTCTTCTCTCTCTCTCTCTCTCTCTCTCTCTCTCTCTCTCTCTCTCTCTCTCTCTCTCTCTCTCTCTCTCTCTCTCTCTCTCTCTCTCTCTCTCTCTCTTGTGTTAATAAATAAAAATAAAAAAACATGCTATGTAATGGGAACATTTAATTTTTGACAGGACAACACGTGACATTCACAGAGCTTTGACCAAGCGGTCTTTTAATGGCCAGACAGACAAACACTTTTGATGCAGAAAAAAATAAACTGATCTGACAAATAATCTTACCTGACAAATAGTCCAGAAACCTGCTCAGAAGACACAATTTATTAAGCAAGTAATAATTAGTTACTTATTACCCCCCACCTTACTTTCCATAAGTTTACCATCCCGAAGAAGGCAGTGACGTGCCGAAATATTGATTATAGATATAAACGTACCTAATAACATGGTTACTGGTGTGTTTTCTTTTTTATTTAAACAAGCAAGGATTGTATTTTTTGTTTCGTGTGTTAATGGGACACGGTGCCAATACATGCACGGCCCGGTGGTGACATTACGAATCACCGAGACATACATTATTCTGGAAATTATTTCTCATTTCCTCGAGAGACATACATACAAATAAACAACACTCTTTCGTGACGCCATTTTCGCCATTGTATTCTGAAACTTCTGCAACGTCTTCGCTTTTGTCGCTAGGGATTTTCCTGTAGATATAAGAGGGTGACGAAGTAGGGTGTTATTTTGTTCGACAAATGTCCTGTCTCATTAACATGACCCCATAATTATGAACAACGTTTGCACATGTTTACTCTTTAACTAAATACTTATAAAAAACGACTGAAAGATGAGAAAATCATTTCACTTATGCTTGTTGTTTTATATTTCTAATTTCAATATTTTTAAACAATTCGAGTCCATGTTATCACATATGTATGGGTGTGTGTATATAAATGTTGTACATAGCTTTTGTGTACATATTTCACGTGTTTTTAATGCCATGCAATGTAACAGCTCTATCTTTCATGACCGGCAGATGTACATGCCAAAACAAATGGATCGACCTGGTTTGAGAGAAAACGACTTAGGTAAAAAAAAAATAAAACTAATTAAATGTAAGCAATGCTATGCCTGACAGATTAAGAACAAAAGGAGAAAAAAAAGAAAAAAAACTTTCCAAAAGGAACATATTTTTATTACAAAAAAAGTTACTAATTATCAGCATCCTGAAAAGTAACGAATACAAGGTTTAACAAATATTAAGAACATCAAATAAAATAGCATAACACAAAATTGATCAATATATTAATACATAAATAAATCTGCGAAGAACATGTACGGAGCATGTTTCAAAATTGGCGGAAATTGTGCACATCATTTTTGTAAAGAAGTGTGAGGTTTACATTTTGTCAAAAATCGATAAATTCAATGAATATAATTCATTCTCTGAGACGTCCTTTGATCTTGTAATACTACGGGTATTATCAGCAAGGGATTTAGAGGGGCTTTCTCGTTGTACACGTAAAATCTGTCAAAAGCTTTTTCTCGCACCAGGTCACCAGTTTCACTACGGGTTACTTACTCTGAATGTATGAGGGTGATGTGTTATGCGTCTGTGGTTTGCTGTGTCACTGAATTGTTGCGTCACTGAATTTTTGCGTCACATGTTCAGTGTGTGTCAAAATGGGTCTGTTTCCGAGTCTTGGCGTGTTGTTGTGTGCGCGTCATGGGAACTGGTGCGCATGCGTCATCGTATGCAGTTGTGATGTCACAGTGTGCGTAATTGTGTTTACAGCGTGATATGCTGTCACAGTTGTTATCCTGCAGACTTAAATGTGTAAAACATTGCATCAGTTATTTTGCATAGTATATTTATGAAAATGGGGTTGCTGCTAAGACACCTGTGAGGTTTATGCTGAAGAGGTTCTCTTTCGTCACAAAACGCCGCTGTGCTTAAAATTGTATTCAGTGTCAAGGGAAATAAATGATACATGTCAGTGTCATTGCTTTTAACAAGAAGAAAGAATGTTAAGGTTACACATAATATATAAAGGAATCGCAGAACTTGTATGTGAATGCACGACATTTGAAATAGTAAATGTCTGCAGTTTAAAGTGGCTTTTTTAAAGTTTGAGGGAGAAATGAGGCTTTTGGGGGGGGGGGGGGGGGGGCAGGGGGGGGGCGGGGGCGGCGAGTTAAATTTAATTATACAGTCACCTGTGTTGAAGGCATGATTGAACATCAGTTTTTAGTCACGACTGTAAAATCAGTGTCTAATAAATGTTGCTGTCCATTTTGTCTTAAACAAGGTGTAAATAAAAGTACCACTGTCTTCGAGTGCGTCATTTGTCTCGTGATTGAGTAAGTTGTGACAACGAGTGTACTATTGTGAGTGGAAAATGTAAAATTGTTCTGAAGTTTGAAGACTGAATGGCTTAAACGGTGTGGCTTCTATTGTTATAGTTACCTTCTTAGAACAACTTTACAAAACAAGTACAAATTTGCATTTATCATTGTCCATATGCTTTCTTCTGTTGTTGTTTTACATTTCATGTTTTAAACAATTGTGTAAAAGTAGTCATGCATTATAATTGAAAAAAATTGCATTTAAGCTGTTGATGTTTTGTACAGATTTAGTTTTCTTTTTTGTTATCATACATCTGTGATTATAACTAAAGGTTTTGGTCAAATCTTCTTTGACAGTGACATCATGTGTGTGTGTGTGTGTGTGTGTGTGTGTGTGTGTGTGTGTGTGTGTGTGTGTGTGTGTGTGTGTGTGTGTGTGTGTGTGTGTGTGTGTGGGTGTGTGTGTGTGCGTGTGTGTGTGTGTTTGTGTGTGTGCGTGCGTGTGTGTGTATGTGTGTGTGTGTGTATGTGTGTGTGTGTGTGTACGTGCGAGTGTGTGTATGTGTGTGTGTGTGTGTGTGTGCTTGTTGCTGTGTGTGTGCGTGTCTGTGCTTGGGTGTGTTGGTACGTTGTTTTGTGTGCCTTTGTGTTCTATGTGTTTGTTTGTTTATGGGGGAAGTTTGTGTGTGTGTTTTTATTTTTATAAAAGGTTAAATAAGGTAGGGTTTTCTTACCCTCGAATGATATCTCCGTGTGTTTTTGTGAGTAATGGAGGTTTTCGTTAAAGCTCCATTGTATGTTAAATTGTCATTTTCACTTAGAAAGTGTTTAGAACCGGCAGGTTTTAATAGGCCATGCTCATAATTAATTTACATACTCTGTCATTGTATGAGATGATCTAGAAGTGAAATTTAACAACGATAGGCTAAGAACTGTACGCATTAACTGCAATACTTCGCAAATGAAAACAAAACAATATAGAAAAACATTTGTTTTGAAAACGGGAGGGGGGGTCCATCTGTATCACAAACAAACAGTAAGGAAGAAAAAAATCCAAGGGATCAAACAGCGGCTCAAATCAAGAAACACACAAAGACACAAACAAAGACAGACAGATAGGAAGACAGACAGACAGACAGTCAGATAAACAGGAATGCATGCTTGCAACGAGACAAACAGACAGAAAGGCAGATAAACAGACAGAAGGACAAAGAGGCAAGCAGATAGAAACACACACACACACACACACACACACCGTACACACACATCCACACACAACCCTCCCCTATTACACACACACGCACACATACACTCACACATACACGCATGCACGCACCCGCGCACGCACGAGCGCACTTACACACGCACACACACACACACACACACACACACACACACACGCACCCACCCACACACGCACGCACTCACGCACGTACACACACACACACACTAACATTAACACACACAAATGCACCCCCGCACGCACGCACGCATGCACACACACACTCACTCACTCACTCACTCACACACACACACACACACACACACACACACACACGCACGCACGCATGCATGCAAGAACACAAACCCACACACGCAAGAACAAACACCCACACACACACACACACACACTCAAACACACACGCACACACACACACACACACACACACACACACACACACACACGCACGCGCGCGCGCACGAATAGGAGCAACTAAGGAAAGCTTGCGAGGTCAAAGAAAACATTTAGGCCAACAAAAAAAATTTGTCTGTTTAGGGTAACATGACCAAAAAAAGTAGGGTCGGTAGGTAGGTAAAGTTTTTGTTTTTTTTGTTTTTTTTTTTTTTTTGTAAATGCTATGTTGGCTGAACATTCACTTCTTATATTTGATGAATACATGTTTCAAAACTAACGTATAAATAAAACAGAGAGAAAGGGAGAGAAAGAAACGCCAAATGTCTCTTTTTAGCATTTTTACCTCATTTTTTTTCTTTTTTTTTATGAAATCAAAAAAAAGTTTTTGGGTCGGCGCCAAATCGATAGGGTCGGTCGGGTTACCCTAAACAGACAATTTTTTTTTTTTGGCCTTATATTTAAATTTGTATTGTGAAACCTCACTGCTTCAGAATCAGATTTAACATGCAGTGTCTAGTCTGTTGGGTATTTTCAAATCAGTCCCGTTACAATTGAATGGGATTCGAGTGCACTTGTGTCATTGTATATTCTTTGATTTGTGATAACTAGAATACTGCTATCAGTTGCGTTCGTCCATGTACAGCCAGGTAGGCCTAAAATCATTTTTGTCCTTACTGTTAACACAATGGGTTTTTTTGAGCGGAGCTTTTTAACAATCAAAAAACATGAAAGGTAAGTTATTGGAACGTTTGTTATTGACACAAATACGTTACAATCACAAACATATCGACCCCACGGTCTTTTAAGTGCACAGACACAAAATTAATTACGAAAACTTGTCTGGATGAAATTTTCTTCCGCCTGCCACGAAGCCGCAAGCGAATGAATCAGATAAGTTGTCGTAATTAATTGTTTGTCTGTGCACTTAAAAGACCGTTGGGTCGATATATTTATGAGTGTTACGTATTTGTGTCAATAACAAACGTTTCAATAACTTACCTTTCTTGTTTTTTTATTCTAAATTTTGGACAGTTGGCAGTCTCTTTCTTTGTTTTTGGAGCTTTTTAACGTTTCACGAATATAATCGACAGAGGAAAATTAGCCCTGCTTGACCATATAAATGAGTCTTTGACCATGAATCATTGTAGAATTGACGGCTAATATTCTAAGTATACCTCCACGAAGACCGCTTGGGTTTGTGTGTATTTCTGCGTATGCACGTAAACAGTCGGGTTATATTTCTTCCAATTTGAATATCTTTGAGGATAAAAGGGCGATTCTTCAAAGAATAAAACGCGTAGACACCGGAACGTACTTCAAAGAAAAATAATGCCGTTCAAATGTCTTCAGTTTTTGATCTGCCTTTATCATAAAAAAATATACTACAGAGGATACATGTGCTAATGTTTTTTTATGACCAGACAGACGTAGAATAAAACACTCTCAGAGACAAAAAAACCGGTGTTTTTTTCATGAATTTTCGATTTGTTTCTGTTTATTTGATTTTTTATTACTAGTTTTATTGTAATTGTCTTTTTTATTCTTCACGCTTTGCTTTCTGCTTTTCTTTTCAAAGCAATTGTGATAAATGATTAAGGGGCGTTTACTCGTGTGACCGATATATCATAAATTATTATTGTCGTTGTCTTTTGTGTAAGCTGTCGTTTGTGTTTTCTTCTTGGAAATGTCGTTTGTGCTGGGTGCATAGCAACAGCATGGAAGAACGATTAATGACTGCTATATTTTTGGATGGAGTAGATTTGTTTTTTCTCTGTTTGTGTTTGTTGAAATTTGCGCGCAAAAAAAGTAAAATATTAATTGCGTTATACGTGTGCACGGCGCTTTTAATTATTTTATTTTCGCTAGTTGCTCATATTTATGTAGCCGATACCCCAGTCTTTTGAAGCAATATGACTGTTTCATGGGATGTCGTTTACTATCTTTGTCTCGCCACGTCACCCTACTTTTTGTTGTCCCTTTTCATCTTCCTTGTATTATCTCATTTTCATCACACTTCTCTCTCTCTGTCTGTCTCTCTCTGTCTCTCTCTGTCTCTCTCTGTCTCTTTCTCTCTCTCTCTCTCTCTCTCTCTCTCTCTCTCTCTCTCTCTGTATCCCCTCTCTCACACACACACACACAGACACTAACACACACACATACACACACACACACACTCCCCCTCTCTCTCTCTTTCTCTCTCTCTCTCTCTCTATCTCTCTCTCTCTCTCTCTCTCTCTCTCTCTCTCTCTCTCTCTCTCTCTCTCTCTCTCTCTCTCTCTCTCTCTCTCTCTCTCTCTCTCTCTCTCTCTCTCTCTCTCTCTCTCTCTTGTTTCATTATTCATAAAACTCGCGAACTACTGAATACAACGCACAATTAAATTGTTTGATTTTTCTCTTGAGTTTCTGTATGTTCCCATTTGACGTGTGATTGCATGAAATACTCCGATTAATTCATCAATCATACTGTACAGTAACTCTCTACTTCAAAAACGAAATCGTCGTAGGTTTGGTGACGTGTTGTGTATTATAATGGGTTTCTAATGGTGTTGTTTGCTCACTCACGACTTTTTGAATAATGTCTTTATGCATCTGTCACCTCTCCAAAACTTCCAAAGGCTGTTTATTTTTTCTTTAATAGCGCAGACTGTCCGTCTTCGCTTAACTTGAGAGCTGTTTGCCAATAGCTTTTTGTTAATATATCTAAATTCATCTGCTGATCAGGTTGATTT
>NC_090250.1:18521442-18528942 GCF_037325665.1 Littorina saxatilis | reverse complement strand
GGCGAGGCAAGACTATCAAATAACAATACTGCAAACACGTAATTAAATCAAAGTAGCACAACAAGCAATGCATAATTATGAGTGTGTTTTTAAACAGTGTAAAGAGTTCTTTGATTCCGTTAAAAGTAGATGGCATTGTCTTTCGATCTAACAAATCCAAAAACAAAGAGACTGCCAACGTTCCAAAATTCAGAATCAAAAAACAAGAAAGGTAGGTTGTTGGAACGTTTGTTATTGACAAAACAATACATTCACAAATATATCGACCCATTAAATTAAATTGTAATTCAGTCAAGTTGGCGTTTTAATGAAACAGATCCTGTGATTGGTCAGAATGCCCCAACTCATTAAACATTACAGGTCATTAATTGTCGATGAACACTCGCTAAAAAATCCATTAACAACCTGCTGGCGAGGCGCATTGATACAACCTCAGCTAGTTTTCTGGTACCTTTGAGGGTCATTTTACAGGTAGGAAATATGAAGGCCAACGAAATACCGAGACCATAATTAAGTTATGCAAAGTGATGACATCGAATACGTGACGTAAGTTGATGCATGAATTCTTCCGGACTACGTCAGTCAATTCCAAAGATCGCTTTTGTGATGAACAGAATTTGTTTTCGAGTTTGCTGTCCAGAAACCCGTCAAAAAAGAAGGGAAAATGTATGTGAAAGAAAACAAAACAGGAGCAGAGTGATAAGATAGGAATACAAAGACATATTCTTTTGATTTCGATCTAACAGGTAACTAAGTATAGAGCATTCTAACTTTTTCGTCGATCGCTGAACTTACCAACTAATTAAGCGAGCCTGAACGAAGTAGGTAGCAAATTAAATAACGAAGTTAATAAGTTAGAATGAACCCACGCACGCTCGAATATTCGAACAAACGAACAGACAAACGAACGAACAAGGGAACTTATTAACTGAAAGTTCGTGCAAATTTGGTAAAAAATCTACTTTTTCATGTTTTGTGCTTTCTGGTAAAACAAAATTGAAATTCAACACATTTGACGTTTAACTACATTAAAAAAAACCTGAAAAGTCAGGATATGCTTTGATTAGAAACAACGCTTGCGTAAATGTGAATCGTTCTCATTTGCTTCAGATAATACACTGCAGGTAGAATTTGAAAGGCATAATTCAGTTAGATTCAGCCAAGAGAGACCACATTTAAAAACTGTTTCTGCTAGAACCCACCAGTCTTGGGTAGCGCAGTTCCGTCGCTGCATGCTATCCCCTGGGAAAGCATCCCGTATTTCCTTGAGAAAAATTCCGCACGGACAATAACACCAAATATCAAATACCGTATGATATGCCCAGACGTTTATGGCAAGACCCATGGGAACATCAGAGATTCATTGGAAAAAGCCACTGTAATTGTAATACTTTTCACACCATTTCCGTTTTTCGTGGTTTTCTTGGAATTGGTGCCCTTACATGTCTGATTTAGCTAACAAATTACAGATACGATTTTTTAAGATGATTTTGAAAGTTGGCAAATCAACACCAACAAACATGGTTTTGGGTGAATTAGGTCAGTTCCCTGTAAGTATTCAAGCGAAATGTCGTATGTTGAATTTTTGGTACAAACTTGCATTTTCTAATGGTTCTGACAAACTTTCTTGTGTGACATATCGTTTTTTGTTTAAAATGTATGAATCTGGTGTATACAAGTCAAAATTTTTGCTTTCTGTCCATGGTGTTCTAAATGAGTTAGGCTTTAGTGATTTTTGGCACAATCAAACTATCAATAATGTAACGGATGGTGGTTATTTTAATACTTTCAAAGCACTGATGAAAAATAGGCTACAAGACCAATTTGTCCAAACCTGGCATTCAGAAATAAATAACAATGAGTTTTATTATAATTATAGAATGTATAAAGAGAATTTTGAGTTTGAAAAGTACTTGTCCATCCTGCCGGTTAATTTAGCAAACGCTGTTTTAAAATTTAGAACTCTGAATCATAAATTGCCTATACAAAAAGGTAGGACTCTTGGTATTCCCAGACAAGACAGAATCTGTCACAAATGTTCATCAGGTGACCTTGGGGACGAGTTCCATTATATTTTTGTATGTCCTTTCTTTATCAATTATAGAAAACAGTTGTTACGGTGCTATTATTATGTCCGCCCCAATTCAGTTAAATTCAGAGAGCTTTTTTCCACTACAAAAAAGAGTTTATTGCTAAAACTCGCAAAGTTCATGACACTTGTCATGGACTGTTTGAGAAGCGAGTAAAATTTAATTCTCTTTTAGCTTTATACTCCGTTATCTGTTTTGTGTTGTTTGTAATAGTATTTTTGTTCTTATGTTAACCCACCCATCACCCCCCCCCCTCTCCCTTCCCCCCATTTCCCATAGTAAAGAAATGTATGTAATCACTTTGCACTTGTAATGTTTTATTATTTTTTGTATTATTATTATCATTATTATTATTATTATTATGTATTATTATTATTGTTGAATTGTTTCTTGTATTGTTTTTGCTCTCCCTCACCCCTCAACTCCCTTTTCTGTACATAGTCTGATTTCTTTTTGTTTTAGTTCCTTTTATTTGGTGTTGAATGAAATGTGTTTTTATTGTGTTTTTTAATTTTCCATGCACCCTCACGGGGTTTTATTGGAATAAATAAAACTTGAACTTGAACTTGAACTTGGTAAAATCAATCCGTGCCCCGCTATGCTAGTTTTTTTTATGGGTTGAATAATAAACAAGAAATTCATCCGAGGTGGGAAAAACACCCCCGTCCTTAGCACGAACATGATTCAGGGGCCATAATGCCATTCCTGATCATATCATGTCGAGTCCCATACTTGTCGACGACGCCCTAGGTACCACATCACAAACAGAACTGTGCAATACACAGGTGTTTTCTACAGACACACTCAAACACACACACACACACACACACAGAAGCCGTATATATATATCTATATCTATTGTATAAATATATAGAGATAGATGAGAGTGTATTTTTCGCGTGGCTATAAATTGATTCGACCTTTGCACTTTTACAGTGAGGATAATTTACGGGTCCAATTTACGTTCTGGACACTGCGGTGACCTTCTAAAAATAGTAACAGAACGCCGGGAATATCCGAAGATGCCCCCTCATACTATAGTGCACCATACGAAGGAAGGGAGGTAAACGCTGAAAACATGGAGAAGATAAGGAAGAGTTATGCCGTAGTTGATCCCCCCAAAAAACCAAAATCCACCAATAACTCCCTAACCGTGTGTTTGACTGGTCCCAATTTTTGTAAGGACCGTCTCAGGAATGTATAGAACCTGTTCACCAAGTTTGGTGACGATCGGTCCGTTCATTCTTGAGATCTACTTGCGAACACAAACAAACACACAAACAAACAAACAAACAAACAAACAAACAAACACATCGACCGAAACCTATACACACCCCTATACCGGGGGTGTAATCACAGTCTTTCTTCTAAGAAAGTTAGCCCTACACATTGGTTAGCGGGATGGGGGCACATATCACTAACACAGTCACCGTTTTTGCAAAATGTGTTTGACTTGCTAACCTCACGTAGACACATGTTTGCAGTTTTTATTTCTTAATTTATTTAGTTTCGATTTTATATAAACTTGATTTTATCACCTGCACTTCAGAAGGTGAAAAAAAGAGAGGAAAGTATGAAGTGAAGAAAAATTAAAGCAGACAGACAAAGGAACACAGACAGACAGACAGATAGATCGACTGGCAGACACAGACGGCTAGGCAGATGCATAGACAGACGGACAGACACACAGACACACAGATATGCATATGTCTGTCTGTCGCTCTCTCCGTCTCTGTCTATGTCTATGTCTTTGTCTGTCTGTCTGTCTGTCTGTCTGTCTCTCTCTCTCTCTCTCTCTCTCTCTCTCTCTCTCTCTCTCTCTCTCTCTCTCTTGTACCCTCATCCTCAACAACGTAGGTCTCAAACCACCCCCCACCCTCCAGACCCCCTCTCTTCCAGTCACCCCCACACACACACACACACACACACACACACACACACACCCCGGTGTAGATGTGTCTATCTATCCATCCATCTACGTGAGGCTTCTTCCTTGTTGGACCCAAACTCGTCTGAGGCTGCTGCTGGCCTGATTGAATTTTTCCTCGTTGTCAAGGCAACGAAGTACACATCAGCCTGTGTTTACGAGTTGCTAGCCAGCGGACGAAAGGACAGTTCGTGGCGCGCTGCGTCGGCGAAGACACGACGTTGTTGGTGTTGATTTTCATGTAGTGGTGATGGTGGTGGTGATGATGGTTAGATGATGATGATGATGATGATGATGATGATGATGATGATGATGATGATGATGATGATGATGATGATGATGATGATGATGATGATGATGATGATGATGACGACGACGACGACGACGATGATGATGAGGATGAGGATGATGATGAGGATGATGATGATGATGATGATGATGATGAGGATGAGGATGAGGATGATGATGATGATGATATAGAGGAAGTAGTAGAGTATTAGCAGTGGCAGTTGTGACGATAACCACGGTGCTAATGTCGTCGTAGCAGTGGAAGTAGTTGGTGGCGGTGGCTTTGGTCAGTCAGTGCACTCGCACGCAGCTAGCTGCTGTTGTCTTGGAATCGATCAAAGATGTGTTGGTTGACTGCCGCATCAAAGACAAGATGAAAGGTGGTGAGAGATTTGTTATCTCCACACACACACATGCCAAGTCATCCACACTAAGCTGCTCTCAGGACTCGACGGAGACTTCACTTGTATTTCACTCTTGCTTTACAATCGCTCAATAATTCGGCTCTAGTTCAGTGTGTGTTTATGCAGAGATACGAGGAAATACTTGTACGTTTCATCTTACTCAATAATCTGGTCGAAGTTCTATGTAAATACACACTGTTGTGTGGAGATGTGACGATTGTAAGTTTACTTTTGGATCTTCTTCTGCTTCTGCGTTCGTGGGCTGAAACTCCCACGTACACTCGTGTTCTTGCACGAGTGGATTTTTACGTGTATGACCGCTTTCGGAGAAGAAGGGCTTTTTGACTCAATAATCCTCTCTGAATTCCATGTGCTAACAGCCAGTTGCGAAAGAATTTGACTTTTGAATTCGAACTGGCTTGCTTGCTTGCTTGCTTGCTTGCTTACTTACTTACTTACTTACTTACTTACTTGTTTGCTTGCTTGCTTGCTTACTTACTTACTTACTTACTTACTTACTTGCTTGCTTGCTTGCTTGCTTACTTACTTACTTACTTACTTACTTACTTACTTACTTATTTACTTTCTTATTTTCTTACTTACTGACTGACTGACTGACTGACTGACTTACTACTTATTTGCGTGTGCACTTGTTTACGGATGCGTTGGCGTGAGCGGAGGGTGTGGAAAAATGTGTCGATGTTTTTATCAACTCGTGAATATCGTAATCAATGTCAAAACATACTAGTAAAGGATCTCATTACACCAAAAATAAAGAATGATATTTTCCCTCACTCGTGTGCAAATGACAACTGAATTAATGTCGCTCTGTTTTACAAAATGAGAAGTCTTTCTACATGGAGAAAAAAAAAAGAGGCGTTACGCATGCGCTCTGTCACCAAAGTGGCATTGTGGGAATATCAATTCTTGTTAATAATGCCTCCCTGACCGGTAACATGTATTTTCAAAGAGTTTTTAGCTACTTGACGTTTCTTTCTTTCCTTTTTTTTCACTCAAATATGTATGATCCTAACGATGGACATAACAGTTTTCATGTACAGCACCTCCTTAAGATTAATCTGTTATAAATAAACATGTGTGTATGCTGTTGAAATATGTATTTAAAATGCATATCATTATAATTATACACACACACAAAACACAGTATGACATCCACTATATACATCTTGGTGTAACTTTGGGTCCGTATCTAGAATTGAGAAGAGAAAGAGAAAAAAAGAAAAGAAATAAGAATAGAAAACTCAAAATAAACAAGTCGCGTAAGGCGAAATTACTACATTTAGTCAAGCTGTGGAACTCACAGAATGAAATTGAACGTAGTCCGCTGCTTGTGCAAAAGGCAGTGAAAGTGACGAGCCTGTTTGGCGCGACCTAGCGATTGCGCTGTGCTTCATTGCACGCTTTACTCTCTTCGTTTTAACTTTCTGAGCGTGTTTTTAATCCAAACATATCATATCTATATGTTTTTGGAATCAGAAACCGACAAGGAATAAGATGAAAATGTTTTTAAATTGATTTCGAAAATTTAATTTGATCATAATTTTAAATTTTTTTAAATTTTCAGAACTTGTTTTTAATCCAAATATAACATATTTATATGTTTTTGGAATCAGAAAATGATGAAGAATAAGATGAACGTAAATTTGGATCGTTTTATAAAAAAAAATTCTGATTTTTAATGACCAAAGTCATTAATTAATTTTTAAGCCACCAAGCTGTCTGTCTGTCTGTCTGTCTTTGCGTGTGTGTGTGTAGAGCGATTCAGACCAAACTACTGGACCGATCTTTATGAAATTTGACATGAGAGTTCCTGAAAATGATATCCCCGGATTGTTTTTTCTTTTTTTCGATAAATGTCTTTGATGACGTCATATCCGGCTTTTTGTAAAAGTTGAGGCGGCACTGTCACACCCTCATTTTTCAATCAAATTGATTGAAATTTTGGCCAAGCAATCTTCGACGAAGGCCGGACTTCGGTATTGCATTTCAGCTTGGTAGCTTAAAAATTAATTAATGACTTTGGTCATTAAAAATCTGAAAATTGTAAAAAAAAAATTTTTTTTTTAAACGATCCAAATTTACGTTCATCTTATTCTTCATCATTTTCTGATTCCAAAAACATATAAATATGTTATATTTGGATTAAAAACAAGCTCTGAAAATTAAAAATATAAAAATTATTATTAAAATAAAATTTCCGAAATCGATTTAAAAACAATTTCATCTTATTCCTTGTGGGTTCCTGATTCCAAAAACATATAGATGTGATATGTTTGGATTAAAAACACGCTCAGAAAGTTAACAAGTCGCGTAAGGCGAAATTACTACATTTAGTCAAGCTGTGGAACTCACAGAATGAAACTGAACGTAGTCCGCCGCTAGTGCAAAAGGCAGTGAAAGTGACGAGCCTGTTTGGCTCGGTTGCGCTGTGCTTCATAGCACGCTTTACTGTACCTCTCTTCGTTTTAACTTTCTGAGCGTGTTTTTAATCCAAACATATCATACCTATATGTTTTTGGAATCAGGAACCGACAAGGATTTCGAAAATTTAATTTTGATAATAATTTTTATATATTTAATTTTCAGAGCTTGTTTTTAATCCGAATATAACATATTTATATGTTTTTGGAATCAGGAAATGATGAAGAATAAGATGAACGTAAATTTGGATCGTTTTATAAAAAAAATTTATTTTTACAATTTTTAGATTTTTAATGACCAAAGTCATTAATGAATTTTTAAGCCACCAAGCTGAAATGCAATACCGAAC
>NC_090250.1:18513874-18518874 GCF_037325665.1 Littorina saxatilis | reverse complement strand
AATGCTTACGCACATCTTTGCGATTGTGTAAAATGAAAGTGAAGGCTAATAAAAACTGTACATATTGTGAGGATGAACTTGATGTATTGGAGCATTTTTTCTTTGAATGCCCAACCGTGCTCAGGTTTTGGAAATATATTGAAATGTACATATAGTAAACATTGGCGAAAGAATTAGGTTGAATGTTACAGATATGCTTTTTGGTATAAAAGGTAACAGCAAGAATATGAAGAAGATTAATCATATTACTTTAACTAGCCAACTACCTGGCCAATGGCTAGAACTTACCCGCTGAACTTACCAGCTAACTAACTAAAAGAGCTTGCTTGGGTTTGATTCAAGAATATCACAATCAAAAAGAAAGGTCGGTTATTGGAACTCTTAAAGGTGGTCGTCTCCATTTTTGCTTTTTTTCAATAATCTTATGGTTAGATTTCGCTAAAAAGTTATGTCAGATGATGAATGAACCATGGTGAAAAAAGTTATAGAAAAAAAATATATGTAAAAAAAGATTTTATTTTTGGGTAGCGTGACTCACGCTTCCAATATTATATTTAGTCAAGTTTTGACTAAATATTTTAACATCGAGGGGGAATCGAAACGAGGGTCGTGGTGTATGTGTGTGCGTGTGTGCGTGCGTGCGTGCGTGTAGAGCGATTCAGACCAAACTACTGGACCGATCTTTATGAAATTTGACATGAGAGTTTCTGGGTATGATATCCCCGAACGTTTTTTTCATTTTTTTGATAAATGTCTTTGATGACGTCATATCCGGCTTTTCGTGAAAGTTGAGGCGGCACTGTCACGCCCTCATTTTTCAACCAAATTGGTTGAAATTTTGGTCAAGTAATCTTCGACGAAGCCCGGATTTGGTATTGCATTTCAGCTTGGTGGCTTAAAAATTAATTAATGACTTTGGTCATTAAAAATCTGAAAATTGTAAAAAAAAATAAAAATTTATAAAACGATCCAAATTTACGTTTATCTTATTCTCCATCATTTGCTGATTCCAAAAACATATAAATATGTTATATTCGGATTAAAAACAAGCTCTGAAAATTAAATATATACAAATTGTTATCAAAATTAAATTGTCCAAATCAATTTAAAAACACTTTCATCTTATTCCTTGTCGGTTCCTGATTCCAAAAACATATAGATATGATATGTTTGGATTAAAACCACGCTCAGAAAGTTAAAACAAAGAGAGGTACAGAAAAGCGTGCTATCCTTCTTAGCGCAACTACTACCCCGCTCTTCTTGTCAATTTCACTGCCTTTGCCATGAGCGGTGGACTGACGATGCTACGAATATACGGTCTTGCGGAAAAATGGCATTGCGTTCAGTTTCATTCTGTGAGTTCGACAGCTACTTGACTAAATATTGTTTTTTCGCCTTACGCGACTTGTTTTGTTTTCTGTTTGCTGAGAACATGTGCTTTGCCTAAAAATACTGACCAATCAAATTCATGTCACTATGCTTATAGCCTCGCCCAAACAAGTGCTGTCCACGCTTTTTTTTTAAACGCAATATGCACGGGATTTGAGAGGAGTTTCGCGCTTGGCATTTTCCAAAATAAGGATATCCTACTATGAGTAGGCCTACTACGCTGGAATACTACAATGAATTTTCAAACGGCTACACTGGCTTCGTCTTTCCTGATCGAAAGGGGGTGTATTGTTGATAATTGTAGATAATAGACTCTGCATTTTAATGGTCAAATGGCGATTTCGGTATAAAAATGTAGACAAGGACCTTTAATGTATTCCCAGAAAAACATCACATTTCGGTACTTCGACCCAGTATTCTTGGAAGTAGACAGAGACAAAAACATTTATTATGCAGATGATGAACTTATTTCAAAACTATTGACAAAACTCGCTTGCAAGATGCTGGCGAGGCAAGACTATCAAATAACAATACTGCAAACACGTAATTAAATCAAAGTAGCACAACAAGCAATGCATAATTATGAGTGTGTTTTTAAACAGTGTAAAGAGTTCTTTGACTTCCGTTAAAAGTAGGTGGCATTGTCTTTCGATCTAACAAATCCAAAAACAAAGAGACTGCCAACGTTCCAAAATTCAGAATCAAAAAACAAGAAAGGTAGGTTGTTGGAACGTTTGTTATTGACAAAACAATACATTCACAAATATATCGACCCATTAAATTAAATTGTAATTCAGTCAAGTTGGCGTTTTAATGAAACAGATCCTGTGATTGGTCAGAATGCCCCAACTCATTAAACATTACCGGTCATTAATTGTCGATAACCACTCGCTAAAAAAAGCCATTAACCACCTGCTGATGAGGCGGATTGATACAGCCTCAACTAGTCTCGGTTACCTTTGAGGGTCATTTTACAAGTAGGAAATATGAAGGCCAACGAAATACCGAGACCATATTGTATGCGAAGTGATGACGTCGAATACGTGACGTAAGTTGATGCATGAATTCTTCCGGACTATGTCAGTCAATTCCAAAGATCGCTTTTGTGATGAAAAGAATTTGTTTTCGAGTTTGCTGTCCAGAAACCCGTCAAAAAAGAAGGGAAAATGTATGTGAAAGAAAACAAAACAGGAGCAGAGTGATAAGATAGGAATACAGAGACATATTCTTTTGATTTCGATCTAACAGGTAACTAAGTATAGAGCATTCTAACTTGTTCGTCGATCTCTGAACTTTACCAACTTGTTACTAATTAAGCGAGCCTAAACGAAGTACGTTGGTAGCAAATTAAATAACGAAGTTAATAAGTTAGAATGAACCCACGCACGCTCGAATATTCGAACAAACGAACGGACAAACGAACGGACAAACGAACGGACAAACGAACGAACAAGGGAACTTATTAAAAGTTCGTGCAAATTTGGTAAAAAATCTACTTTTTCATGTTTTGTGCTTTCTGGTAAAACAAAATTGAAATTCAACACATTTGACGTTTAACTACATTAAAAAAAAACTGAAAAGTCAGGATATGCTTTGATTAGAAACAACGCTTGCGTAAATGTGAATCGTTCTCATTTGCTTCAGATAATACACTGCAGGTAGAATTTGAAAGGCATAATTCAGTTAGATTCAGCCAAGAGAGATCACATTTAAAAACTGTTTCTGCTAGAACCCACCAGTCTTGGGTAGCGCAGTTCCGTCGCTGCATGCTATCCCCTGGGAAAGCATCCCGTATTTCCTTGAGAAAAATTCCGCACGGACAATAACACCAAATATCAAATACCGTATGATATGCCCAGACGTTTATGGCAAGACCCATGGGAACATCAGAGATTCATTGGAAAAAGCCACTGTAATTGTAATACTTTTCACACCATTTCCGTTTTTCGTGGTTTTCTTGGAATTGAAAAACGGTAAAATCAATCCGTGCCCCGCTATGCTAGTTTTTTTTTATGGGTTGAATAATAAATCACAGTATTTCTTCTAAGAAAGTTAGCCCTACACATTGGTTAGCGGGATGGGGGCACATATCACTAACACAGTCACCGTTTTTGCAAAATGTGTTTGACTTGCTAACCTCACGTAGACACATGTTTGCAGTTTTTATTTCTTAATTTATTTAGTTTCGATTTTATATAAACTTGATTTTATCACCTGCACTTCAGAAGGTGAAAAAAAGAGAGGAAAGTATGAAGTGAAGAAAAATTAAAGCAGACAGACAAAGGAACACAGACAGACAGACAGATAGATCGACTGGCAGACACAGACGGCTAGGCAGATGCATAGACAGACGGACAGACACACAGACACACAGATATGCATATGTCTGTCTGTCGCTCTCTCCGTCTCTGTCTATGTCTATGTCTTTGTCTGTCTCTGCCTGTCTGTCTGTCTGTCTGTCTGTCTGTCTGTCTCTCTCTCTCTCTCTCTCTCTCTCTCTCTCTCTCTCTCTCTCTCTCTCTCTTGTACCCTCATCCTCAACAACGTAGGTCTCAAACCACCCCCCCACCCTCCAGACCCCCTCTCTTCCAGTCACCCCCCCCCCTCACACACACACACACACACACACACACACACACACACACACACACACACACACACACACCCCCCGGTGTAGATGTGTCTATCTATCCATCCATCTACGTGAGGCTTCTTCCTTGTTGGACCCAAACTCGTCTGAGGCTGCTGCTGGCCTGATTGAATTTTCCCTCGTTGTCAAGGCAACGAAGTACACATCAGCCTGTGTTTACGAGTTGCTAGCCAGCGGACGAAAGGACAGTTCGTGGCGCGCTGCGTCGGCGAAGACACGACGTTGTTGGTGTTGATTTTCATGTTGTGGTGATGGTGGTGGTGGTGATGGTGGTGGTGATGATGATGATGATGATGATGATGATGATGATGATGATGATGATGACGATGACGATGACGACGACGATGACGATGACGATAATGATGATGATGACGATGACGACGATGATGATGATGATGATGATGATGATGATGATGATGATGATGATGATATAGAGGAAGTAGTAGAGTATTAGCAGTGGCAGTTGTGACGATAACCACGGTGCTAATGTCGTCGTAGCAGTGGAAGTAGTTGGTGGCGGTGGCTTTGGTCAGTCAGTGCACTCGCACGCAGCTAGCTGCTGTTGTCTTGGAATCGATCAAAGATGTGTTGGTTGACTGCCGCATCAAAGACAAGATGAAAGGTGGTGAGAGATTTGTTATCTCCACACACACACATGCCAAGTCATCCACACTAAGCTGCTCTCAGGACTCGACGGAGACTTCACTTGTACATTTCACTCTTGCTTTACAATCGCTCAATAATTCGGCTCTAGTTCAGTGTGTGTATAAATTATGCAGAGATACGAGGAAATACTTGTACGTTTCATCTTACTCAATAATCTGGTCGAAGTTCTATGTAAATACACACTGTTGTGTAGAGATGTGACGATTGTAAGTTTACTTTTGGATCTTCTTCTGCTTCTGCGTTCGTGGGCTGAAACTCCCACGTACACTCGTGTTCTTGCACGAGTGGATTTTTA
>NC_090250.1:18491374-18508874 GCF_037325665.1 Littorina saxatilis | reverse complement strand
TCTTTGATTGCGATATTGCATGTTTCGCAGATAGCATAACTGACGACAGACACGGCGGCGAGACGATTAAAGGGACGCAATCTGTCCCTCCCTATCGTCTTCTCAAGATTTCACTCGTCAGCTGGAGTTATTGGCCTTTGGTTATCCAATCGGTGTCTGGATCTCCCCGTGAATTGTTAGAAAGTCGGCGAGAGAGAGAGAGAGAGAGAGAGAGAGAGAGAGAGAGAGAGAGACGGCGAGAGAGAGAGAGAGAGAGAGAGAGATGGAGAGGGGGGGAGAGAGAGAGAGAGAGAGAGAGAGAGAGCGAAAGAGAGACACAGACACACAGACAGACAGACTGTGTCTAGCAGTCATTTCAAACCGTAACTTAATATTCTCCAACGGACAGTGTTTTTTTTCTGTTATTCGAAGCGTTTTAGCCCTGTATGGCACGGAATTTGCATGCGAAAGCTAGACTGTAGGGTTGTCTTCCTCAATCCAACAGTCTTCATCTGCTTTGACGAATATGCATCTATGAGGACTTAATAAGACGTGATGACGGACGGAAGCAAATCGCTCTCTGATTAAAATTCATATAATTATTTGGCATAGTTTCGGAGCAGTTTTGAGCAAATCATTACAGGTGATTCTAAAGTAAAGTACAGTGAATGTCCCGTGAACTTTTTAAGGTCCAAATCGTCAGAAAAACTTTTCCAAATGGTGCTATGGCAAAGAATTTCGAGGCCAAGTCGGCCAAAACTGTCTGCCATGTGAACGGCCCTGACGATTTAGGTTCGATTTAGACCAGATTAAGCAGCGACTCCAAAACTCAGTTGAGCGCTGCTCGACTCGGCCGTGACTCGACGCAGATAGTGCGCAGACTTTCTTTATAGCGCTAACTGATTGGTTAGCTCTAGCCAAACTGCTTTTCTCGCATTAGGAGGTAGCTCCGATAGCTGAACTGGCCCGAAAGTGACAAGTCTGCCGAGAATCGCTGCTTCAAACTAGTTTGAGGGCTTACGGGGGAGGGGGGGGGGGGAGAGAATTACGCTTGAAGTTGCTCTGTTGAGGAGAAAGAAGTTCCGAGCTGGTCAGAGGTACATTTAAGTCGATGTTGACTTGGTTTGGGTTCAGAATGAGTATCTGTGGGTGTAGTCGTACTTGGGTTTGACAGTCTGTAGTTCTAGTGTTACTTAGAATAGTAGTGGGATTCTCCGTTTTGGGACCACCAACAATGTGAGAAAATCAGGTCTTATAAAGGAGGGAGCCTTGGAGGGAGATTTACACAGTTTGTCAACAGAACATCTGAAAAAGCAAGGTCGTCAACAAAAACCAAAATAAGAGCGGAAGTCTTACATTGGGAGGTCTTATGGGGCCGTCACATGCGCGATTCAATTGTGCGATTTACGGCCCTGTCACACGGGCGACCGAGTCGTGGAAAATAGCTACGACAAGTCTGCGACTCAGTCTCATGCGATTCCCTCGAATTTTGAATTGAGATTAAATTAAATTAAATGAAAGCTTTGAGCTTTAGAACTTGTTCTATTCCTGCGACCCAGTCAGAGCCAATCAGAACGCGTCGTTGCGGCCTTCGCGCCGTGACGTAAAAAATGGCGGACAGTGGCGGACAGCGTCTCTTCGTCGATTCAAAACTTATTGGAAGAACAGTTTCTTACTCAGATATAAAGGAGACGTTTTAGGCGTGTACAGCGGTCGGGAAACATTAATTGCAACTGTCTGGGAACTTCATTTCTCGCAAAGGCGTAATGCTGAAAGGTATTTTTCAGAAAGGTAGAGCGATGTTCGAACATTAGCGTCTGCTCTCGCAAAGCGCGTTTGCCGTGTTCACTGTGACACGTCACTTTCGCCCCGCTCGCGTGGAGTTATCGTTCGTCAATCGTTTGTCTATCGTTCACCGTGTGACGGATGTGCGATCGGCTCAAGATTGAATCGCGCGATTGAATATCAACGATTGAATCGCGTATGTGGCTGAAGCTAAGGGCAGGAGCTACCTTGAAATACACCGTTTTTCTCTTCAAGTCATTTGACCACAACATTCATGAAACAGAACTTTTTGTGTTAAAATTGGGTGTGCATTTGCTTCAATGTACGTAGACTGATAGCACATGGTCCGATTTTTTTCTTCTCTGAGATTGACTTAAGTAAAAATTATTAAATGAAAAATAAGCAAAGCGTTGAATCAAAACATGTTAGTTCATGGATGACAAGATAATTTCAACACTATTTATTATAATGATTTGACATTTTGCAAACATGTTTTAGACATCCTGATAGATGTTTTGTTCGAGATGATAAGCTCTAAGACAAAAAGGTAAAGAGATACACATTTTCCAGTTTTCATAAATTTAGTACCCACAAAGTCCACGATAGGAGTGAACAATGAGGAAGCAGGTCCGCTTGGAGGTGATCGCAAGCTTGGCCGTGCTGTTCTAGAGGGCGAGCTCCTCTACCGTGCCGGGTTTCTGAAGGAGGAGCCCAAGAGGCTGCGTCTGCTGACAGACATCCTGGAGTTCTTCTGCCTCAAGCCTTTCGTCAATGGAGAAGCCTCTCTGAGGGTGTGATTGTGTGGGATGGAACGGAGTTTGAGGGGGTGAGGGTTGGGTGTTGGTGTGGTGGTGTTGGTGTAGTGTGTGTGTGTGTGTGTGTGTGTGTGTGTGTGTGTGTGTGTGTGTGTGTGTGCGTGTGCGTGCGCGTGCGCGCGTGCTTGTGAATTTGTTGGTGCGTGCGTGTGATGTGTGTGTGTGTGTGTGTGTGTCTGTCTGTCTGTGTGTGTGTGTGTGTGTGTGTGTTTGTTGTTGTCAGTGTATGTGTCTGTGTGAGTGTGTGTGTGTGTTTGATGGTGTGTGTGTGTGTGTGTGTGTGTGGGTGTGTGTGTTTGATGGTGTGTGTGTGTGTGTGTTTGTGTGTATGTGTGTGTGGGTGTGGGTGTGGGTCTGTGTGGGTGGGTGTGGATGTGTGTGGGTGGGTGCGGGTGTGTGTTTGCGAATCGTTATCCCTTAATAGCAAATCACAGAAGGAGGGTACTTGTACCATATCATAACTTTTTTGTCTGTGTTTCGCAGAGCGTTGCGGACACCTACTCAACCACTACACGGCAGCCAAGGCTGGACAGGAGTTTAACGGAATGTACCACGCAGAAGACCTCGCCTATCAGTTTGACGCAGAAGACTTCATTAATCGAGACGGCTTCAACGCTGACGATTTCGCCTTGGGAAGCACCTTTAGGCCCATGGTCAGCAATTTTGCTAAGACTGGGTGAGTCTGGGTCTATTTTTGAGCACACACACACACACACACACACACACACACACGCATGCACGCACACACACACACACACACACACACACACACACACACACACGCACACACACACGCACACACAAAAGTGAGATATAGATTTATTTATTTTCTTTTGACATTGCAATTCAAACTCTTATGTTAGGTTGAATGATGAAATGACATCACTTCTCTTTCTCGTTTTCTAGTCAGATGTTACGTACGTGTACCCGTAACTGATGTAATTTTTACCATCAACCAATTTAATATTCTCTCGTTATCCCCCAGTAACCCTCAACTGGTAGTGGACCCCCAGACAGGTGCAACGTGGCCAGAGTTCACCCTGGAAGGCGAGTAGTACCTTTCCCTGGCACCCACACCCCGGGTGGAGGAGCGAGTGTACACTCAGCGGGTGGCCCTCTGGCTGGACCTAATTCTCTCTGTCTTCAACTCCACCCAGCCTGAAGTGAAGAACAACTACTGGCTGTCACCATGGCAACAGCAGCAGCCGCACAACTGGAACATGAATAACGTGCACGGCTACAACAGCAATTACCAGCAGTCCGCGATGGCTGGAGATCAGAGCTTCACCTTCAGGGGCACTGTCTGCTTCTTCAAGCTTCCATAATAAAACAGAGAATGCTTTCTGTCCTACAGGCTAAATATCTCGCCTCTTAAGGAGGGGATGCAACTCTGTCCAACTCTGTCGATATTACGTATGCATTTTCTCGTCATTTCCGTCGATCAAATGACCGAATTATTTGATTCTGCAACATCATACATCAGAAATTCATAACATTTTGCATATAGAACGATTTTTTGACAAAAGACTACAGTTGAATTTAAATTATTTTTTGTAATGAATATGCGGTAAAAAAAATTCATTTATCCTTATGACAAAAAATAATTAAAATCCGTCAATTGATTTCACAATTAATTTTTTATTTTTATTATTATAGGGGACTTGTATCAAAAATAAGTCAAAAATGACACTGGATTGTGAGATTTGAATGTACGACGCTCAAGTTCAACATGACCTGCTCAGACACTGCTATAAATTATAAATCGCCCCATACATACATACATACACTCCACAAGGCAATCAGACGTCTGGCAGTCTGGCTTCACGCTGAGATACGTCATCGGAGTGGTGAAGGGCGTATTGCAAGAGACTGGAAAGTGAGAATCATATCATAGACCTTGGAATTTGGGGAGAAGGGGGGGGTAGTCTGGAAGTCAGAGAGAAAGAGAGTATGGGGCTTAACGTCCTCCCAGGTAACTAGGGACCTAGCAATAAAGTAAATTTTAAGGGGCTTATTGTCCGTCAGGTCTTAATTGCCTATATTGGACATGAATTGGTGTATACGATTCGAGTTTTACGCCCTCACGGCTTTTTGTGGTATCAGCCATCTGCACTCATGGTAGAATGACCAAGATCTTTAACGTGTCATTGTGGTGACACGGGGGTGGGAGATGGATACCGTCTCTGGGTCTGCACATAAAGTTGACCCGTGTCCGTCCCGGCCCGGATTCGAACCAGCGACCTTTCGATCACAAGTCCAGTGCTCTACCACCTGAGCTACCCGTTAGGGACCTATACTAGGGACCTATATTGGGACATGATTTTTCATACGATATTACCTGGAAGTCAATCAAAGGTGTCCAGATGCATAATTCACTGATATAATTTGCTGCCGGTGTGACGCTGTCATCTTGGCCCTGCCGTCATATTACCCCCTCGATTTATACTCGAGACTGAAATGTTGTTTCCTGGTAAAATTAATGAAGTGAAATTATTTAAGGACGAAAAGCATGTCAGTTTCTTGCATGTGAAGACAATTGGTGGTGAAATTTCATAGATTTCACCCCAAAAAATCGATTTCTTCGAAAACGTGTACCGAGTGGTTACGTCCCTTGAATGAGAAGGGAAACATTTTGGGATGAATCAAATTTCTAAGTTAAATACAAAAATAATTGGTTGGACAAATTTGGCCCCATGAATGTAAGGTACCCAAGGTCGCTCATCAGTACTATCGAAGGGTGTTTTTTTGTTCAGTGTGGAGTTTATACAAGATCACGCAACGAGGCCAATAATCGTAATATGACGGCAGGGCCAAGATGACGGCGTCACACCGGGGCTCTATTTCTTGACGAATTGCAGCAGATAGAGTGACTGATAGTGCGTAGCAATCTTCAGTTCAGTCGTGCTGTCAGATTACGCTCTCTACTGCCAACATCCCTTGCTTTTTCCTGTTGGCTGTCTACCAAGATTAGAGAGGGGGGGGCGGAGCGACCTGAGTAAGAAGGATTGAAGGGGATGGGGGGGGGGGGGGGGTATAATCTCTATATATATGAAGGGAGGTAATGTGTAATAATGTTCAATCAGATTTAAAGGTTCACATGTAATGTTAATTAGTTTTTAAGATGATTAATTTGATGAACAATTAACGCGATATAGATGTTCATCTCTACAACCAATTTTGTGACAATGCAAGTGAGGACGCAGTCAACATCTGATGAAAGGATCTTCAACCAACTTCTCACATGTTAGGCTTGATAATTATACATAATTATGCCTGATCGGCAGGAATTACATTTTGGTTCCTTCAACTTCCGACTGAACATTGTTTTTGTTTGCTGGGTGATTGGTAGGATGGTTAAATAAAACAAAGCATACGCGTGTGTTGAGGTGGTGTTTGTGTGTGTGTGTGTGTGTGTGTGTGTGTGTGTGTGTGTGTGTGTGTGTGTGTGTGTGTGTGTGTGTGTGTGTATATGTGTGTGTGTGTGTGTGTGTGTGTATATGTGTGTGTGTGTGTGTGTGTGTGTGTGTGTGTGTATATATATGTGTGTGTGTGTGTGTGTTTGTGTGTGTGCGTGTGTGTGTGTGTATATATGTGTGTGTGTGTGTGTGTGTGTGTGTGTGAATTCCATCCCAACGTTCTGTTTGCCAAATGACCTTGCGCATTCTCAGTATAAGGTGTATGCTTCATGTTTAAACACCCACCCACCCAGACCCAGACCCCCCTCTCACTGTTGATTTTGTCTCTGTCTCTATTCCGTTATTTTCTCACCAGAGAGAGAAAATGTCAGATGAACCACCCGCAAGCACCAAAGTATCCAGTAACCAAGCCATCCCAGTTTATGCATGACGCGTTGTGCGACTGACCAGGGCTAGTGGCCGCGCGTGACGTGGTCAAAGCACCAACAGATTGACCACTAGGTGACCACGACCTCCCTCACAATGTCCACTCTTAATTGACTGGCATCGCCTTTCTCTTGCTTTGTTGGTTTTCCATTTTAGCGGCGTGGTGTGCTTGTTTGTTGTCAGCCCTGCTTACAACCTCTTCACGAAAAGGATGGAGAGTGTCTGTGACTTTTTTTTTCTTCTTCTTCTTCTTCTTCTTCTTCTTCTTCTTCTTCTTCTTCTTCTTCTTCTTCTTCTTCTTCTTCTTCTTCTTCTTCTTCTTCTTCTTCTTCTTCTTCTTCTTCTTCTTCTTCTTCTTCTTCTTCTTTCTTTCTTTCATTGTTTTTTCCCTTCTCCAGTGACTTTTTGCTCTCTCCCCCCTCCCCCTCCCCCTACCCCTACCCCAACCCAACGAGCTATGTGTGTGTGTGTGTGTGTGTGTGTGTGTGTTTGTGTGTGTGTGTCTCTCTCTCTTTCTTTCTCTCTCTCTCTCTCTCTCTCTCTCTCTCTCTCTCTCTCTCTCTCTCTCTCCCTCTCTCTCTCTCTCTCTCTCTCTCTCTCTCTCTCTCTCTCTCTCTCCCTCTCTCTCTCTCTCTCTCTCTCTCTCTCTCTCTCTTTCTATTATTTTAGCAAGTTGCTTCAATATTTTCCTTTGGCTAAATTAAGATTTTGTTTTTTGTTTTTTTGTATATAACTTATTCAGCCACAAATATAAACATATTCTACATACATAAAAAGCAAATAAGCCTACAAAACCGCTCCAGTCCAACCACATTCCGCGTACACAATCATTACTTCCATCCCCATTTTGAAATATCGCAACAACAGACTTCCAGATATATAACACGATCATATGTGTTCTCTGTTTGCATGTTTGTCCAGTGTCTTGTCCCCACATAAAGCATATTAACTCTACCTGTCCCAAGATAGGCCAAATGGTTCTAAGAGGACGTTAAAACTAATTATCATCATCATCTCTCTCTCTCTCTCTCTCTCTCTCTCTCTCTCTCTCTCTCTCTCTCTCTCTCTCTCTCTCTCTCTCTCTCTCTCGCTCTAATCAATTATGTGTGCACATTTACAAGAAGGCAAAAACAACTGCCTCAAATTACAAATTGGAGAAAAATTACAGTAAATGAAAATGAAACCTGAACTCTTTCATTATCCGCCGAAAGCAGGAGCCACTCTTCTTGCACAAGATGGAATAATCGAAATACATGTACCATGTCACATAAAACCTGCGCTAATTTGTAAACCCATCAGTCCTAAAAGTAATAGGACCCTACTTTAATTCCACACTTTGCATGCGAAAGTTATGACCTATCAATAGAGTTGTAACCGAATGCTTAGAGGAAACGACAACCACGCATCCCCGGAGTTACGCATCCCAAGAAGCTCTCGCGTGCAGGAGACACATTCGTTGTCGTCTCGGCAGAAACAAGGACCGAACATCGCGGGTCTCGGTAATCCCAATCACAGCCATTACCCAAAGCTAAACACAGTAATCACATATCCCCTGAGCTATCCTGGACCCACGGAAGGGATGTGAACACACACGGAACCAGAGTGTCGAGTGTCTCGTCTCCGTGTTGTCTCCCCTTGTTTAGCCTTTGTTTCCTGTCTTGCCCCGGCTTATTACCTCCCTTGTTTGGCTTTTAGCCTCCCCTTGCATTTTCCGCTCGCTCTGTTACCTCCCCTGGCTGATCTTTTATGCTGAAAACCATGTTGATTTTTTTGTTTCTGCGTTGATTTTGGACAGCACTGTCGCTGCTGTGAGTAGATAATAATGGTTTGTGTCAGAGAGAATAGCACAGTCTTCAAAGACACAGTCATTAACTTCAAGTTAAAGGAGAACCACAACGTTATAATCTTAAAGCAGCCACCAGCATGTTTCTGTCAATAGGAAGGTTGAAATTGTGCCATAATCTGTGATTTTATAACTGAAATAGGTCTCTCTTCAATACATTTAAAAGAAGATTTTCCGTTTTGTTTCTTATATTATACTTGCTTCCTATGATACAAAACACTGGTACAATTGAGTGAAATAAATCCAATGGAACCATGCTTCATAAAATGTTTGAATTATATACATATATTTTCGTTCGTATAGCCGGACAGACACTAAGATTTGAGCCTTTATACCACGGCATGATCCTCCATCTTGCTACACTATTGGTATCACAGATCCACGTAGTCACACACACAAAAACATGCAAAAGCTTGTGTTTGTCAGACACAATTTTATATAAAATACATGACATGAAACAATTGACAAAAATGCAGCTTGGACACGAACTCAAGCAAATGCGTATTTGACGTGACCATAACAATACTAAGTTACACAAGTTTTCATGATGGTGGACAACACAATTATTAACCAGAAGAACAAAATGCAGGAGGGGGGTATGGGGAACTTAATGAAAACAGAAGGATCTACAGAGAAAAAAAAATCAATAATAATAATGTTTGTCTTAATACACACTCCATGGAAAGAGGAAAAGTCAGTCCAACGCCAAGGAATAGAACATGTTTGTAATTAAAATGTTTTCCCATTCGACGCTTGAAGGCAGCGCATCTGTTTCAGTTCAATTAGGTTGTGCTGACTAAAAGATCGGTTAATTACCTGCTTGATTTGATTGTCAGCTGGTCGATTGGTCCGTTGATTATAGTCGATAACAAGTCAGCTGGCTTTATGTAGTTCTATGCTTGATTACTCATTTATACTTAAACTATACACTATAACTATACCTATTTCTGCTAAGTCTATGAATTATAAGCTACTTTCCCTATTTTGACATTTCTTATTTGAGGCAGGTCTACATAACATACATACACAATGAATGCCAGCATTACACATTTCAACCTAAATGGTGTTGTTATAATCACTTTAATATATTTTGAGTTGCTGAGCTGTTTCTGCATGCTCAGTGTCGTACACAGGCTCTGTTAGCTTCCACAGTTAACAAAAAAAGCTATGTTTGCAACATTCTTCATTTGGAGAACAATGCATTCAACTGAAGGCTGCATTGATTATTCTACCCTATAGCTGCAGCATTTCGTGATCAAAGTTACTGAAGGAATACACTTGACAATAGAAAATACTACGAATAAAACTAAAAATGTTGGTAATGCCGGATGGTTGGTTGGTTGGTTGGTTGGTTGGTTAATTTATTGGTTGGCTAATTACGAGACGTGGTATTTTTTGGTTATTGAAAGAGAACCTCAAAGTCGGTGTTGTCATTAGAAAAATAAACGAAATGCTTCTCTCTCTCTCTCTCTCTCTCTCTCTCTCTCTCTCTCTCTCTCTCTCTCTCTCTCTCTCTCTCTCTCTCTCTCTCTCTCTCTCTCTCTCTCTCTCTCTCTCTCTCTCTCTCTTTTTTTCCCCCTCTCCCCCCCCCCCTCTCTCTCTATGCCCCCCCCCCAACAAAACTGACATCAGGAGCATTACCTGGCAACACTAAGGTTTCCGTGTCATAGCGCAATTAGCACGACAAAACATCCCCCCTCCCCCCACTCTCTCAGTCGGAGGCAAACGTAACGATACCTGTCCGCTCGGCCCTGTCATTTTCCCATCCAGATAGCTGAAGCAAATTTGTTCGCCAGGCAATTTTCTATAAGCCCTTTCCCATCCAGAGCACAGCAGGTACAAAATAAGACACTCGAAAATGAGTTTGTTCTCCCCGGGTGGATTTCTACCCGGTTACCCCGGTGAGGCCGGAGCAAGAGGAGCAGTCAGTGATTACAGGGTACCCGTCTAACTCCCGTGGGGGGGCTCGGGGTGTCACTTACGAGGGAGGGAAGGGAACGCGATGCTGTTGATGTTGCATTGTGTTGTCCAGTGTAACTGTCCCCCCACCCGTGAAATTGCTCCCTAGAGGACAGTGCGGCACTGCGGTCAAAGTCTAGTGGTCATCCACACGGAAGATCTTTACCGGTCAGTGAGTAGGCAGCGGTCACTCGTTGGTGGGTTGAAATGCGTGGCGAGAAATTCAAGTTTTACGCCCTCACGGCAAAGCCAATAGGGGCATATTCCCGGTTTTTAACCCGACTTTAGATGAGATACACAAGTGTATGCGTGTTTAGGTGGTAGGCTATCAGCCATCTGCACTTATGGTAGAATGACCGAGGTCTTTTACGTGCCACTGTGGTGACAAGGGGTGGGACATGGATACCGTCTCTGGGTCTGCACATAAAGTTGACCCGTGTCCGTCCCGGCCCGTATTCGAACCTGCGACCTTAGGATCACAAGAAATGCGTGGCTGTGTGTTGACTGTTCTTAAACAGCTGTGATCGGACTCGGTCGATAAAAATACAAGAAGAAGACGAGATGCTCCCCTCGGACCGAAAAAAACCCACAAAAACAAAAAACACTGGTCCGAAAACAAGCAACCAAACATCTTACATTATTCACCTGCCGACGAGTTTACGCAAGCAATTAGCTCAAACATGTCTTGTGCAACTTATTCTGCATTTTATCATACCCGAGCTATCACGAGTATGTGCTTAGATTCCATATCCGCGATAGCTCAGCTTAAGGCTGGAGTCTACCCTTGAGAAAAGTGATGATTATAAGGTTTCACTGTGTAATATTCAAGGCGGATTTGACGGTTACATTTTCTAGGCAGTAGGATTGACTGTAAGAAGTCTTGCTTAAGTTCAAGGAGTGCTGAAGCCAGAAGTTATAAATAAAATAGGACTAAAGATGCTAATTTCCGAGATAAGCGACTGAACCTTGAGTATGGGATATCAAACCTTTTCCACACAACAACTAAATGATGACATTTCTAAGATTCGAATGAAATTGTTGATGAAATTTCCAAGATTCTATTGTGAATATATATATAAACAAATCAAGAATCAAAAGAGAGTGATAAAGAAACAATTACAGAACAAACAAAAACAAAACAAAACACTGTTACTTTACAGGTAAATTTGAGAGAGATGAAAACGCTGTACTAAAGCACGAGACCGATGTTAATTCTCAAGGATAGACCCAGCATTGGAATGATGTTTAACTTTCGACATCTTCGATGGCTCAGCGGTACGGGAGTGTTCGGAACTTAACAAGTTAAATGGTTGTTTATTATTGTTTTTATCGTCTCTTCAGCTGATATTTACGGCAGAAATTAATATGTAAAGCGCGGAGAGCACAGTTGTGGTTCGCGCCATATAAGCTTTCCATAATAAAAATAAAATATTGATATTCGAGACCGATTCAAGTTTGTTTCTGTTCTCAGTTCACGTGCATGCAAGCTCCATGCTTAAAAACAATTTACAAGCAGCTAGGTCTATCATTTTGTAAAAGTTGAGGCGGCACTGTCACACCCTCATTTTTCAATAAAATTGATTGAAATTTTGGCCAAGCAATCTTCGACGAAGGCCGGACTTTGGTATTGCATTTCAGCTTGGAGGCTTAAACATTAATTCATGACTTTGGTCATTAAAAATCTGAAAATTGTAATTAAAACAAAATATTTATAAAACGATCCAAATTTACGTTTATCGTATTTTTCATCATTTTCTGATTCAAAAAACATATAAATATGTTATATTCGTATTAAGAACAAGCTCTGAAAATTAAAAATATAAAAATTATGATTAAAATTAAATTTCCGAAATCGATTTAAAAACAATTTCATCTTATTCCTTGTCCATTCCTGATTCCAAAAACATATAGATATGATATGTTTGGATTAAAAACACGTTCAGAGAGTTAAAAAGAATAGAGATATAGAAGAGCGTGCTATCCTCCTCAGCGCAACCGCTCCCGCGCTTTTCTGGATTGTTAATTTCACTGCCTTTGCCACGAGCGGTGGACAGACGATGCTACGAGTGTACGGTCTTGCGGAAAAAATGCAATGCGTTCAGTTTCATTCTGTGAGTTCGACTGAGCTTGACTAAATGTTGTATTTTCGCCTTACGCGACTTGTTTTTTGTTGTGCAAGCTGCACCTGCTTGGGTGTTCTGTTACAAGAGCCTGGGATTAACTGTTAAAGAACATATACGGAAGTAAGAGAAGAGTTGCAAAAGTTTTAAGTTGTTCAAAGTGTTAAGGGTTGGGAAGGGGGTGGGGGTAATGGTGGTTGTGGGAATTGAGGAGAAGGAACGGCTGTAATTCAATAGCAAAACTCAACAACAAAACATAGTGGCTTTTCCTCTCTTTTCCTGTCAGCGTGAGTTCGATCCCAGGTTCGGCGGAAATTTATTTCAGAGTCAACTTTGTGTGCAGACTCTCTTCGGTGTCCGAACCCTCCCCCCCGTGTACACTACATTGGGTGTGCACGTTAAAGATCCCACGATTGACAAAAGGGTCTTTCCTGGCAAAATTGCTCAGGCACAGTTAATAATTGTCTACCTTGGAATAATAGGCCGTGAAAGGTAAATATGCGCCGAAATGGCGGCAATCTACTGGCCGTATAAAATTTCATCTCACACGGCATCACTGCAGAGCGCCTAGAACTGTACCCACGGAATATGCGCGATATAAGCGTCATTGATTGATTGATTGATTGATTGATTGATTGAGGTAAACTTGGTGTGCTTCTACGGTCTATCACAAAGCAGAAGAAAAAGACAAGAGAAACTCATCTAATTGTGTCCTTTCTGCTTTCTCTTAGAAATTTTCTTGTGTTATTGTTGTTGTTTCTTGAAAACGATGCTGAAAATGACGACTTTGGAGCAATGTTGGGGTGGGGGTTGGGGGGTGGGGGGTCGATCGGAGGGGGGAAGGGTTTGGAAGGGTTTTCCGCAGTGGTAGGGGAAAGGAAAACGTACAAACTACTTTTTAAAAAATGTGTACATAAATTGCAATAGTTGACATAGACGGGGAATCGAGACGAGGGTGGTGGTGTATGTGTGTGTGTGTGTGTGTGTGTGTGTGTGTGTGTGTATGTGTGTGTGTGTGTGTGTGTGTGTGTGTTTTGTGTGTGTGTGTGTGTTTTGTGTGTGTGTGTGTGTGTGTGCGTGCGTGCGTGTGTGTGTGTGTGTGTATGTATGTATGTATGTATGTATGTATGTATGTATGTATGTATTATGTATGTGTGTGTGTGTGTGTGTGTGTGTGTGTGTGTGTGTGTGTGTGTGTGTGTGTGTGTGTGTGTGTGTGTGTGTGTGTGTGTGTGTGTGTGTGTAGAGCGATTCCAAGAAAACTACTGGACCGATTTTCATGAAACTTTACATGAAAGTTCCTGGGTATGATAACCCCAGAATGTTTGTGAATTGTTTTGGATAAATGTCTTTGGTGACGTCATATCCGTCTTTTTGTGATTATTAAGGCGGCACTGGCACACCCTCATTTTTCCATGAAATTGATCGAAATTTTGGTCAAGCAATCTTCGACAAAGCCCGGACAATGGGATTGCATTTCAGTTTGGAAACTTAAAAATTAATAAATGAATTTGGTCATAACAAATCTGAAAACTTTAATTAAAATTAACATTTTTGCAATCGATCCCAGATTGACTTGATCTTATTCTGTTTTATTTTTGATTCCAAAAACATGTAGATATGCTATATTTTGATTAATAACAAGATCAAAAAATTAAAAATAGGAAAATTCTAATCAAAAATAAAAACTTCAGAAATCGATGTAAAAATAATTTAACCTTATTCTTCATCGTTTCTTGATTGCGAAAACATATATATATATATATATATATATATATATATATATATATATATATATATATATGATATGTTTGGATTAAAAACAAGCTTAGGAAGTGGGTTTTTTTTATATAGAAGACAAAAGCGCGCTTACCAGGTTAGAGCTTTACTCTGCTGCGCTATACTGGTTTGTCACTTCAAGCGATATCATGCGAGCAGCCCATTATGCTACACTGGCTTGTCACTTTCCGCTCACTTTTTTTCGTGAAAGTGGCACGAGGTTTCTTGGCTTAAGGCCTCGGGGAAATGGAGTGCGTTAATTTCATTCTTTGAGTTCGACGGGTTGACTAAATGTAGTAAATTCGCTTAACGTGACTGGGTTTTTTTTATTGTGGAGACCTATGACGCATCTTCTTTTTTTTTACCATGCTGGCTTCATTTGTATCTCCCCCTCCCACACACACACACTCTAATACGCAGCATTGCGTGTTTGTCCGCAATAAAATAGCAAAAAGGAAACAAAGGGAGACGAGGACTTTACTTTACACAGTATTTAATATTCACGATTAACCGCGATGTAAAAATAATTGACACAAAGACAAAGAGAATAAGCTATAGGCTTACAAAAGAGATTGTTTTTTATTTTTTAGTATGATATTTGACGGTTCAAGAACAAGGGCGCAGGAGTAGGGAGGGGAAGGAAGGGGGCGGGGGGGGGGGAGGGGAAGTGTTGCTTGTTGAGGAGGAAGTTTACGTGGGGGGGGGGGGGGGGCATTCAAGATGAAATTAATGGAATCCAAAAGCATAGACAGTTTAACATTTTAGTTTTAGAGTTGTATTTAGTTTTCGACGTGTTGTTATTATAACGTTTTATTTTGTCAATAATTAAACGGTCCAATAACCTACCATTCTTGGGGCTTCTTTTTATTCGAAATTCCAATAACACGCACACACATACACACGCACGCACGGTTACGGCTTAATGCAAACAATTCACGAGCATGTTCTCATTTTAAACTTCCTGAAGATACACTTGTATCTATTTTCAGATATGGCAGATAATGAACACTTTAAAACATTGCTTACATATCACTCAACATGCAGACGGGCGCTGTGGCGGGGTGGTAAGACGTCGGCCTCTTAATCGGAAGGTCGAGGGTTCGAATCCCGGCCGCGGCCGCCTGGTGGGTTAAGTGTGGAGATTTTTCCGATCTCTCAGGTCAACTTATGTGCAGACCTGCTAGTGGCTTACCCCCCTTCGTGTGTACACGCAAGCACAAGACCAAGTGCGCACGGAAAAGATCCTGTAATCCATGTTCGGTGGGTTATAGAAACACGAAAATACCCAGCATGCTTCCTCCGAAAGCGGCGTATGGCTGCCAAAATGGCGGGGTAAAAACGGTCATACACGTAAAATTCCACTCGTGCAAAAACACGAGTGTACGTGGGAGTTTCAGCCCACGAACGCAGAAGACAGAAGAAGACTCAACATGCACATTATTTAGAGTACGATTACTTTTACCTCTTCTGATGACCTTTTTCAACATACAGGTAAATGGTACGTTTTGCAGATCTGTGCAGAAATGTCACGATCAATTGTTTTCAATTTTGTATATGTGATTGTAGGGACCCTGCTCGGTATTGTGTCATTTTTTGGTTAAAATCTAATGGATGCTCCATGAAAATATCTTCATGCGAATTGAGAACTTGATCTAATTTAAGCCAACAAAAACGTCACGTAATTACGCTATTTCCAGCCATATCGGAAAGGCACTTACAATAATTCAAATAGAAACACATCATTACAACATGCGTAAACCAAGGATTAACACCAATTCCAAAGTAGGTCTTGGGGTTGTAACTGATCGGGCAGAAACCCCATTAAACTACCCAACCCTCGTTTATCTGAATCTTGGCATGTCATCCTTTTCAAACATTTGTAGCATAACATCTGTCCGATTTATTTCTCTCATGTTTGTCATACTTGTGTTAGGAAACGCTGCCGTTGCTGAGCTTTTGTTCAGTTTTGTGTGTTGCATGTAGTTGACTTATTTGTACTTTGTGGGAAAGTACCGATATTATATTTTGTAAACACAATATTTATGCTTGGACGAGAATGCAGGTGAACTTTCTAGTCCTGTCAAAACAAGTTGTTTACCACGCTGTTTGTAGTGTGAGTTCGTGGCGTTCGTTCGGATTAAGTGCGTCGGCGCTTTTGATGTACGTCACAGAGAACGTCACTATTCTAGTCCATAGACGGTTCGTATATAATGTAGTTGTATCATGTTCGGTCTGGAATATTCTCGAGATTGAGTATTTACTATATATGCCAGCGCGATTTTAAATGTTAAAAGGCTTCTATTTGAGTTCTGCTACGGTGTGCAGTTGTATGTATGGAATGCTAAATAAATCCTCGAACTCAATTTGACGAGTTGTTTTCTGCTGCTGCGAAGACGGGCGACGTAGAATAAAAGAACACAACTATACGACATTTGAGAACTTGTGGCAATCTCAAGTGTCGTGTAACAACTTGTTTCATCAAACTCTGAAAATATCACACGCAAAATACTCGCAAAATCTATTTCTTTCATCAATCGGTGTCCGATCTCTTTTAAAAAAAAAATAGGATGAATTCTAACTAAAATCGAGCGATACATAAATGGTATTTGTATTTTTGACCAAAATATGACATTTTACTCGACAGTCATTGCTCACCTCGACCGCTGACGAGGTCTCGGAGGAACACTGACTGTCTCGATCTGTGTAAAATGTCCTATTTTGGACAAAAATATAAATAACGTATGGCGCAGGCGCAGTGACAATAGCTATGGCCGCATGCGTAGTTACGTCTGAAACGTACCAGATGTCATGATGAACCGTAGGTTCCCATTTCTGGCTGCTCTTCCGGACACATAAATCTTGCAAGACATTCTTCTTTTACAGAACAAATGTAATTACCTTGCTGTGTAAAACAAAGCATGCTGCTTTCAACGCCTTTCGTTTCGTTCTGTTATTTCATTACAACTGTCAACCTTATTAAAAACAATCTTGGGAGGGAAAAAAAGAAGACAAATGACATGAGATTTATTGCTGGAAGCACTTTCCCGTGTTCTTGTGAAGAAAGGCCATGCATTCATGTGTATTTCTTGCTAATCTATAAACTATTGAAGCTCTTTTTTTTCTTTTTCTTTTTCAATTTGCCAAGCACATCATTGTTGGGCTTTTAATCAAAAAAATCAAACATCCGTCTACAACGAATCATCATTCATCCTTCAACATTTACACAATACTGAACTATCTCAACGCTAATTCATATCCTAACATCACATTTATATCAATAGGCCTACCATATCTATTGAAGCTCTTGTTTGTTTGTTTCGTTCATGGGCTGAAAGTCCCACAGCTTTTACGTGTATGGCCATTTTTACCCCGCTATTT
>NC_090250.1:18483026-18486174 GCF_037325665.1 Littorina saxatilis | reverse complement strand
CACGACCCTCGTCTCGATTGACTTGACTAAATGTAAACAAGTCGCGCAAGGCGAAAATACAACATTTTTGATTTAGTCAAGTAGCTGTCGAACTCACATAATGAAACTGAACGCACTGCAATTTTTCAGCAAGACAGTATACTTGTAGCATCGTCAGTTCACCGCTCGTGGCAAAGGCATCGAAATTTACAAGAAGAGCGAGGTAGTAGTTGCGCGGAGAAGGATAGCACGCTTTTATGTACCTCTCTTCGTTTTAACTTTCTGAGCGTGTTTTTAATCCAAACATATCATATCTATATGTTTTTGGAATCAGGAACCGACAAGGAATAAGATGAAAGTGTTTTTAAATTGATTTCAAAAATTTAATTTTGATAATAATTTTTATATTATTTAATTTTCAGAGCTTGTTTATAATCCAAATATAACATATTGATATGTTTTTGGAATCAGCAAATGATGGAGAATAAGATGAACGTAACTTTTAATCGTTTTATAAAACAAATATTTTTTTTACAATTTTCTGATTTTTAATGACCAAAGTCATTAATTAATTTTTAAGCCACCAAGCTGAAATGCAATACCGAAGTCCGGGCTTCGTCGAAGATTACTTGACCAAACTTTCAACCAATTTGGTTGAAAAATGAGAGCGTGACAGTGCCGCCTCAACTTTCACGAAAAGCCGGATATGACGTCATCAAAGACAGTTATCAAAAAAATGAAAAAAAGGTCTCGGGATATCATACCCAGGAACTCTCATGTCAAATTTCATAAAGATCGGTCCAGTAGTTTAGTCTGAATCGCTCTACACACACACACACACACACACACACACACACACACGCACAGACACGCACAGACACACAGACACACACACACACACACACACACACACACACACACACACACATACACCACGACCCTCGTCTCGATTCTCCCCTCTACGTTAAAACATTTAGTCAAAACTTGACTAAATGTAACAAGTCGCGTAAGGCGAAAATACAACATTTAGTCAAGTAGCTGTCGAACTCACAGAATGAAACTGAACGCAATGCCATTTTTCAGCAAGACCGTATACTCGTAGCATCGTCAGTCCACCGCGCACGGCAAAGGCAGTGAAATTGACAAGAAGAGCGGGGTAGTACTTGCGCTGAGAAGGATAGCACGCTTTTCTGTACCTCTCTTCGTTTTAACTTTCTGAGCGTGTTTTTAATCCAAACATATCATATCTATATGTTTATGGAATCAGGAACCGACCAGGAATAAGATGAAAGTGTTTTTAAATTGATTTCGAAAATTTAATTTTGATAATAATTTGTATATATTTAATTTTCAGAGCTTGTTTTTAATCCAAATGTAACATATTTATATGTTTTTGGAATCAGCAAATGATGGAGAATAAGATAAACGTAAATTTGAATCGTTTTATAAAATTTTTATTTTTTTTACAATTTTCAGAATTTTAATGACCAAAGTCATTAATTAATTTTTAAGCCACGAAGCTGAAATGCAATACCGAAGTCCGGCCTTCGTCGAAGATTACTTGACCAAAATTTCAACCAATTTGGTTGAAAAATGAGAGCGTGACAGTGCCGCCTCAACTTTCACGAAAAGCCGGATATGACGTCATCAAAGACATTTATCCAAAAAAAAGAAAAAAATGTTCGGGGATATCAATCCCAGGAACTCTCATGTAAAATTTCATAAAGATTGGTCAAGTAGTTTGGTCTGAATCGCTCTACACACACACACACACACACACACACACACACACACACACACACACATACACACACACACACACACACACACACACACACACACACACACACACACACACACCACGACCCTCGTTTCGATTCCCCCTCTATGTTAAAACATTTAGTCAAAACTTGACTAAATGTAACAAGTCGCGTAAGGCGAAAATACAATATTTAGTCAAGTAGCTGTCGAACTCACAGAATGAAACTGAACGCAATGCAACGCAGCAAGACCGTATACTCGTGGTCCACCGCTCACGGCATAGGCAGTGAAATTGACAAGAAGAGCGCGCGAGCGGGGTAGTGGTTACGCTATGCTGCATAGCACGCTTTTCTGTACCTCTCTTCGTTTTAACTTTCTGAGCGTGTTTTTAATCCAAACATATCATATCTATATATTTTTGGAATCAGGAACCGACAAGGAATAAGATGAAAGTGTTTTTAAATTGATTTCGAAAAAAACATTTTGATAATAATTTTTATATATTTAATTTTCAGAGCTTGTTTTTAATCCGAATATAACATATTTATATGTTTTTGGAATCAGCAAATGATGGAGAATAAGATAAACGTAAATTTGGATCGTTTTATAAATTTTTATTTTTTTTTACAATTTTCAGATTTTAAATGACCAAAGTCATTAATTAATTTTTAAGCCACCACGCTGAAATGCAATACCGAACCCCGGGCTTCGTCGAAGAGTACTTGACCAAAATTTCAACCAATTTGGTTGAAAAATGAGGGCGTGACAGTGCCGCCTCAACTTTCACGAAAAGCCGGATATGACGTCATCAAAGACATTTATCAAAAAAATGAAAAAATGGTTCGGGGATTTCATACCCAGGAACTCTCATGTCAAATTGCATAAAGATCGGTCCAGTAGTTTAGTCTGAATCGCTCTACACGCACGCACACACACACACACACACACATACACACACACATACACACACACACGCACATACACCACGACCCTCGTTTCGATTCCCCCTCGATGTTAAAATATTTAGTCAAAACTTGACTAAATATAACAAGTCGCGTAAGGCGAAAATACAATATTTAGTCAAGTAGCTGTCGAATTCACAGAATGAAACTGAACGCAATGCAACGCAGCAAGACCGTATACTCGTGGTCCACCGCTCACGGCATAGGCAGTGAAATTGACAAGAAGAGCGCGCGAGCGGGGTAGTGGTTACGCTATGCTGCATAGCACGCTTTTCTGTACCTCTCTTCGTTTTAACTTTCTGAGCGTGTTTTTAATCCAAACATATCATATCTATATATTTTTGGAATCAGGAACCGACAAGGAATAAGATGAAAGTGTTTTTAAATTGATTTCGAAAAAAAAATTTTGATAATAATTTTTATATATTTAATTTTCAGAGCTTGTT
>NC_090250.1:18473026-18478026 GCF_037325665.1 Littorina saxatilis | reverse complement strand
GCCAAGAAACAATCCCTATTACACCTTCCAAAAAGTTAATTTGTTAAGAAGACAAATTTGGATCAAAACAAGGAATATTGACCGATCTGGTGCAACCTGAACCTGAGCGAACAAATTACCCAAATACCTTCCAAAACCGTCATTAAGAAGACAAAGGACGGCTCCCAGGGGGTCGGGGTCAAGCCCCAACACCCCCCCCCCCCCCCCGCCCCCCAGACAGTTTTTGATAAAAACAAGGAAAATGGGGCAATCTAGTGCAATATGGGCCATCATTGTTTTCTATATTTTCAAATGTATTTCTTTATTTATTTATTTATTTCAAGCGGAAAACCCCGGAATCCCCCCTGGATCCGCCCCTGGTGTGTGTTGTTGTTGTTTTTGTTATGATTGTTGACTCTTGACATTTCAATTGTACAGATCAGACGACTTGGGGTCTGTCCAGGCGCTGCTGGCAGTTCAGGCTCAGAAGTTGTCTGCTCTGGAAGCTGAACTTCAAGCCGCGAAGAACACCATCGCATCCAACCAACACAACATCGCAGCCGTTCAAGCTAAGTTAGGTGAGCAAACGTATACAAACATTCTCGCGCATACCATAGACCAAATATCCTGGACCGCCAACTCGTCACGTGACCCTTCGAGGTTACGACGCTCGACTTTCAGGGGCGCTTAGCGTCCGGTTTGAAAGGCCAGCGATTCGAAGACAGTAAAAAGAAAGCACGCTCCAGTTATTTGTGACAATGGGAGGTGACAATGAACTGGATTTTCCAAAACTCCAAACTAAACTTAACAAAACTCATCGAAAAACATGTTCCATATGCACTTTAGCTGAGTTTATTATAGCATTTTCAGAACTTAACTCGGCAACTTCGTCCATGTTTACAATCGACACCGGATATGACATCCCCCTGATTTCTGAAAGGCCATGTTCTATGCGCATACGTATAGATTCGATGACGTCTGCACTGTCCATGATTTTCCCTAATGTTTTGTCCATGGTAATATTTCCTTCGCTCCCTCGGCTGACGTGGTTTACTCTGCAGAGCTCCATGCCGCTAGAGCATAACCATGTATACAGTAGGTTGTTTTACACATCACGTATCACGCAGTATATATTGTATTTTAACGTGTTTAATTGTATTTTTAGAAGATATGGATTTTAACAAGAAGAGTTGTTGAAGATAATGTAGAACCGATTGCTTAGTAAGCCTACGTAATAGTTTTTTTAACAGCTTCCCCGGAATAAAGAGAATATAGTAGTCATTATGTAGGTAGAACTGCGCAGAAGAAATCGGCGTTGAACCTGAGCAGCAGAAACTGGCCGTAGGTCAGGAGGTCAAATATTTTAACGTTGCATGTGCATTTAATCATTTCTATGAGCACGTGCACACTGGCAGATGTCATGTAGGTCACGATGACCTGCCTAAGCGTAGTACTAGGTATTTGCTTGCTAACTTGGTTCTTCTGTCCCCAGTACTAGATACTATTTGGGACATAACGTGGTTACATGCTAAGAGCTAGGTACTACGTTATCACTGACTCACTGGCCATGAGTCATCGTTCTCCGTATTTTTTTTTCATAGGACAATTGAAGAAAAACGTCCTTCTACATTAATTTGCAGGCTCCACGTTCGTCAGGTGGGGACGCAGCAGCTGTCCTAGTGAATCAACACTGCTCTATTCAGGTAACGCGCTCAGCACAACTCTCCAAACTGACGCAACGTACAAAAGAAAAGAAATATTATTCAAAGACTTGAAACATAACAGCATGATCAATGAAACTTATGTTTTCCGCATGCGTGCACACGAAGGTGTTCGGATACCGAGGAGAGTCTGCACAAAGTTTGACTCTGATAAATAATTCCTCGCCGAACGTGGGAATCGAACCCTCGCCAATATCTACACCTGGTTTAGAAGCCAGCGCCGCTACTGCGGCGACTGAGATATATCCCCGTCCGAGCTACAGTGGAACCCTTCTTTTAAGACCTCCAAAAATGTGGGAAAATAAGGTCTTATAAAGGAGGGAGTCTTAAAATGGGGGTACATTTACAGCAGATATGAACTGAACATCTGAAAAATTAAGTTCTTTAAAAGGGGAGATTAAATTGGGTACATCTTAAAAAGGGGGTACGTTTCCCTGTATACGTAGTACGTGTGTTGATTCCATTGCTAGGAGTGGCGGGTGGCTCTTTAAACACGCAATCAGGGAACGGTGCCAACCGACTGTGTCTGACCAAGGAACCTGTCTTTGACAACACCACCCTGGACACCTACTCCGGCCAGCTGGACGGAGCCAAGTACTATATCCCCGGACATCATTACACCGATGTTGTGTGTGCTGTGTGTCACTCCCCTCGTTCTGTGACCTACATGGTACCGGGGACCAACAGGTAATGTTGGTGCACATTCTCTTTGATTCACATACATAATTATCAAAATGACAATCAACATCATAGAAGAAACAAGTCGCGAAAGGCGAAATTACAACATTAAAGGCACAGTAAGCCTCCCGTAAACCATCACAGAGCTCCCCGAGCGTCTAAATACAGTACAAGCATACTTCCATTTGAACGCTCACCGAACGGGAACATCCTGGCTGCTTTCTGTCGAGCGTGAGACATTTTCCAAGAATTTTCCAAAACATAAATACACGCGTAATAAATGATTAATACACGTGTATTTATTTCTTATTGCACGTGTAATTTATCTTTTTTCTTATTTTCCATAGCATAATGATTAAATACACGTGTAATAAATATTTCATACTCGTGTAAGAAATGATTAAATACACGCGTAATAAATATTTCGTGCGCGTGTAAGAAATGTTTAAATACACGTGTAATTATTTATTACACGTGTATTTAAATATTTCTTACACGCGCATGAAATATTTATTACGCGTGTATTAATTATTTCTTACACGTGCATGAAATATTTATAACGCGCGTATTAAATAGTTATGACGCCCGTATGAAATCATTTATGAGCGCGTATGAAAGCATTTGTGACGCGCCATTCCGACAGTACTCTTACGAAGCTGCTGGTGATGGGGAAAGAACCAAAATAACAAATATTGGTTTACAGCGCTGCCTGAACCGACTTTTATTGAAAATAAACACGCTTTCAAGCTGATATCTTTAAGACGCTGACTAGTGTTTTTCATGTGGATTCCCAGTCCGAGTTTTTGAGTCGCTTAACCACGTGACTCCTACATTTATTACGCGCGTAAGAAATGTTTAAACACGCGCGTAACGGAAAGGTTTATGACGCGCGTAATAAATACTTAATACGCGCACATTAAATAATTCATACGCGCGTAAGAAATTATTCATACGCGCGTAATAAATACTAAATACGCGCGTAATAAATACTAAATACGCGGGTCAGAAATGATTCATACGCGCGTAAGAAATACTTGTATTTCTGACGCGCGTACGAATAATTTCTTACGCGCGTATTTAGTATTTATTACCCGCGTATTTAGTATTTATTACGCGTGTATAGGTTATGAGCCAAACGGCTGTCCATAGTTCGGACACCGAGGAGAGTCTGCACACAAAGTTGACTCTGAGAAATAAATCTCTCGCCGAACGTACGTGGGGACGAACTCACGCTGACAGCGGCCAACAGTACTGGATACAAATCCAGCGCGCTATACCGACGACTGAGCTACATCCCCGCCCATCAAAGGCATCTATAACAACAACAAAAATTGCATTTTTGTCAAAAAATTGCATTTTTGTCAATTGTTTCATGTCATGTATTTTGAATAAAATTGTGTTTAAACCAACAAAAATTAAACAAGTCGCGTAAGGCGAAAATACAACATTTAGTCAAGCTCGGTCGAACTCACAGAATGAAACTGAACGCATTGCATTTTTTCCGCAAGACCGTACACTCGTAGCATCGTCTGTCCAAGGTCCAAAATGCTGGCCTGCGACTCGTCACAGGAGGCATGAAGACTACCCCCATCTCAGCACTGGAGAAGACGGCAGGCTTGACCTCCCTGGAAGAGAGACGGGATGAAAAACTATTGAGGCAGAGTGAGAAGATGAAGAGGTTCCCGTCCCATCCACTGCACTCAACACTCCAAGCCCCAACCAAAAACCGAATCAAGCGACAGAGCCAAAACCACCTGATCAAGGCACTTCAGCACAAGCACAAAGACTCTCTACCCCCCTCAACTTGCCAACCACTGGAAATGCTCCAAGACTATGAGGAATGGTCACTGGATGTCCCCCCTATCATCCTTGACGTCCCTGGGATTGGAGCAAAGCAAGAGCAACCAGAAGCAGTGCTCAAGTCCCTGACCCTTGAAACACTAGACAGGGACTACCCCACCACCACCTGGACCCAAGTCTTTACAGACCGCTCAGCCGAGCATGCTGTGAGGAATGGGGGAGGCGGTGTCTACATCAAGTTCCCTGACGGCAGCTCGCTCCGCAAGTCTGTCGCCACTGGCCTAGTCTCCACAAACTACCGAGCTGAAGCACACGCCTTGCACCTCGCAGAACAGACCTTGAACCAGGAAGAGGCATTACCTGGCCAGACAGTCTTCCTCACAGACTGCCGTTCTCTCCTGCAGAGCCTTCAGACCAGAGAGAGAGACCGGATCCTGCAAGACATAAAGCAGGAACTGCACTACCTCAGCAGCAAAACCACTGTCGTCCTACAGTGGATTCCCTCCCATTGCGGAATCAGTGGCAACGAGGAAGCGGACAGACTCTCCAAGGAGGGAAGTAAGCTGGAACAGTCAGTACACCCCTCATCCTACGGAGAAGAAAAGACCCTCCTACGAAGTCACTTCAGAGCCGCCTGGAGGGAACGTCTGCACCTGGGGGCCGAGGAAGACGATATCCACCAGCTGGATCGAAAACAGCAAGTCACCATATTCAGGCTCAGAACTGGACACTGTCAGCTCCTCTCCCACCTCTATCGCCTGACGATTTCACACACGGATCAATGCCCGTGTGGCACAGGCCCCCAGACACCAGAGCACGTAC
>NC_090250.1:18450526-18468026 GCF_037325665.1 Littorina saxatilis | reverse complement strand
TCTGAGCACATTTGTAGAGTAAACATAACATATATGTATATATTTTTGAATTCAGGAGAAATTGAGGAATACGATACAATCCTGTTAGTGAAAATTCGATTTGAATGACAAATTTAATGAACAAACTAATTAACTAGTTTTAAAGCCTCCAAGCTGAAATGCAATACCAAAGTCCGACCTTCGTCGAAGATTACTTGACCAAAATTTAAACGAATTTGGTTGAAAAATGAGAGCGTGACAGTGCTGCCTCAACTCTCAAAAAAAGCCGGATATGACGTCATAAAAGATATTTATCGAAAAAATGAAAAAAACTTGTGGGGATATCATACTCAGGAACTCTACTGTGAAATTTCATGAATATTGTTCCAGTACTTTTGTGTGAATCGCTCTACACACACAAACACATACACATACATACACACGCACATACACCAGCACCCTCGTCTCGATTCCCGCTCCCATGGGGTCGCCTTCACGCGGCGGGAGCGTTTAAACAGAGCTACCCCACCCCTTTACTTCTCTTCTTTTGTCTTATTTCTGCCTTACCAGTCCTTTCACCTATATTTCCTTCCAAGAAAACTCTCCCTACTATTCCCTGCAGTTTTCCAATTCTTTTCTTGTTGTCTTATTTCTACCTGACTGGATCCATCACCTTCATTTCACTTACCAAAAGTCTTCTTTTCCACATCCTTATTTCTCTGCACCCCGCATGTCGTAAGAGGCGACTAACGGATTCTGTTTTTCCTTTTACCCTTGTTAAGTGGTTCTTGTATAGAATATAGTCAATGTTTGTAAAGATTTTGGTCAGGCAGTGTGTGGGAGGTGTTTCAGGGGCGGACGAGGGGGGGGGGGGGGCACAGGGGCACGTGCCCCCCCCCCCCCCCCGAAAAAAAAAAAAAAAAAAGAAGAAAAAAAAAAGATTTTTCTATGCTGATTCTATGACCATTTCTAAGTTCAAATGGCACCAGATGGCATCATTTTGCTTCTTTGGGCAAAAAAAATTTCCGGGGGGCATGCCCCCGGACCCCCCTAGCAAATTCGGGCGCTTCGCGCCCATCACATTCACTTTCGATTCAAAGTGCCCCCCCCCCCCTTACAAAGCAACTGATCCGCCCTTGTGTTTGGTCCTTTGTACTGGAAACTTGCATTCTCCCAGTGGGGTCATGTATTGTACTACGTTGCGGGCCCCTGGAGCAATTTTTTGATTGGTGCTTTTGTGAACAAGAAACACTTAACAGGTGGCTCTATCCCATCTCCCCCCTTTCCCCTATCCCATCTCCCCCCTTTCCCTCGTCGCGATATAATCTTCGTGGTTGAAAACGACGTTAAACACCAAATAAAGTAAAAGAAAAGTAAAAGTCTCGATTCCCCGTCTATGTTAAATCATTTAGTCAAAACTTGACTAAAAGGCCCTTGTCATGGCTAAAAACTGACAAACCAGGTGCTACCACGACCCCATCCATACCCAGCCAAGGGTTATAAAATGGCAGGCCACCACTTTTAAATAAAATAAACCTTCTTACTTAATAAATACACCTTTTAAAAACCAACCCTTTTACCCTAAAAGTACTTTTAGATGTCCGTAATATATGTACTCGGTGCCTCACCGAGCTTTTAAGTTATTCCTGGAACAGGCACCCATGCCAGCTGCGCCATTGGCTGACGGCCGTGGCGTAGGCTTGTGCCTGGCTTGCTAGTAAATGTAAGATATACATATTTGTGTGTATGAATGTTCGTTGTGTCACTGTGGCATAGCCTTTTAAAATGTAAATATAACAAGACGTGCGTACTGTATATACTGGTTCTTATTTTCTCTCTGTATAAAGCTGGATCATCTGTTTTAACCTTTGGTTTTATAAAGTGGATCTGAAATTTGTATCTCTTTAAAAAGTATTCTTTTTCGAATTAAACGTTTTCTTTTAAACAAAAAACAAACCCTACCCAAAAAACGCTTTTGAAGACAATATACACAGAAACAAAGAAACGAACCGAAATCTTTTAATAAACTTTTATCACCACTCTTACCCGCTCCGACATCCTGAGTCCCTCCCTCGCTCCTTCCCTCCCTCGCTCCTTCCCTCCCTCCCTCCCCCCCCCCCCCCCCCCCCCCCCATCCCCCCTAACACATTACCTATTTCATGTCCCTAATAGATATTAGTATCTGTGAGGACGTAAAGGACCCCCATAGTTTCACTTGACTAAATGTAAAAAGTAAGAAAACAACACTTTACCTAAAAAAAAACCTGTATTCACTAAAAGGAAATACTTCAAAAGAATCTACAATTTAAGGCTATTGATGGCACCTGATCAATGAAAGAGATGCATTTTGCAAAGGAAATGACTCATAACAAATCGATTGCATGCAGGTATATATGTATACATTTGTCAAGCAAAAAATGAACAAGCATTGAACAAAACGTGATCAACCAATAACAGTGCACGTATTCAATAAAAAAAAAATTATTGCAAATGGGACACACATCTGACAAACTAAATCAATAAAATTTAATACTGCAAAATGAGTTCTCAAAAGTACACTTTGCTCATTCAAAACAAATCATGTGAGAATATATTTAACGCTAGCAGCAACATTCCAAAAGGGCAACGTCACGAGCTAATCAGAAAGTTGTTGTGAACTGCCCATATAAAAGTAAAATAAAAATATGTGTGCGCTTTTTTTTTCCCCCTCAAACGATTCCAAGGGGAATAATCATGAGAAAAAATGTTTCTTCATGAAATGTTTTGGCGCGATTACTTCCCTTAGTCCGCTTTTCTCTGGACCGTGCGCCATTCCAACAATTCTTTCATTTTACCGTTTGATTGCTGGTCAGTGTTATCGGTTGTTGGTTGTCTGTAGAGGGGAGGAAGGGGAATGAGACTGTTCCCTCTCATGTGGAATGTTGAGTGTTAGGGGCAAGTTATACCTGCGCAGAGTCAGCGGCACAGACGACGCACTGCACTGGATTATTGAGGTTTTTTTTGTTTCAAGTTTCACAGCCCGCTACACGCTGCGTGAAAAGAAAATAGGCCAAGTACTCGTCATGATACCTATCGCAGCATCAATAATCTGCAGTGCGTCGTTTGTGCCGCTGACTCTGCGCAGGTATGATCTGCCCCTTTGAATCCAAGCCGCGCCTACTAGACTGCAACATTTTTACTGACCGACTAATCGCCGAAAACAGGTGCCACCCTGTCACGAGATTTCTTCTTTATCTATGCGAGATTGTTCACGGCATTTATTGACATTATCATGCGTGTTATGATTGAGTCAGTGCATCAGTATTTGACCAAACACACCAAAACTATAGCTTCATGTTTAAGATCGTGCCACAAAACTCAGTCACAGCACATAATGGGATATGGCACGGTATTGAAAACGAGGCTATATAGTTTTGGTGTGTCTGTGATTCGATCAATGACTGATTAACATGATGACTATCATACAATTAGTCTATCTCAAACACTGGAGATAGTAAATTTAAGAACGGCTAACTTCAAGTCAGTGAGTCTGTTTCTGCACACTATAGGCCTACACACTTAACAAGGGTAAAAGGAGAAACAGAATCCGTTAGTCGCCTCTGACGACATGCTGGGGAGCATAGGGTAAATTCTTCCCCCTAACCCGCGGGGGGTAGAAGAAAGCTGAATAAACCAATTTCATAAAAGCTTTGAGCACCCTCAAACCTTAAGCCGGAAGAAAAGTCAAAAACTCACTTATTTCTTGCAAATTTCCGTATTCTCAAATGTCATCAAAGTTTACAAAAATATTCGTAATCGGTAAAATTCTGAGTGAGTGAATTAAAAGTCTCATTGAGGGTATATATATTGGCTACGCACGAGCAAAATCACTATTAAGGTTTGGTAACATATTGTGATTCCTGTTTATGTTGTATCTGTTACTGTTTTGTTTCGTTTGCTTGTTTGCCTATAGGGTGTTTTTTTCTATTCTTGTTTGGTTGGTTGGTTGGTTGGTTGGTTCTTCTTCTTCTTCTTCCATTTAACGCCCAGGGTCAACGTTCTGACTATTAGTGGCGCTTTGGAGGGTTGCGGAAGAAAATAAAATTTGCAGGGAGTGGGGGGGGGGGGGGGGGGGGGCAGGACCACACAGCATTTTCAAGTCTCGGGCTAGGCCAAGCCGGCGGCCGAAGCGGTTGCAGGGGTTAAACCCCTGCCGGTGCTGCCCTAGCCTTCATCGACCCTACTTACTGGTGGCCTAGGGCAGGGTACAGGGTTTTGTTTACAGGTGCTGGCAGTGGTGGGATGCTCTGGAGGTGAAGGCGGCTGCTGTCGCCGCGCTGACAACCTCCTCTGGTAGCTCATTCCACTCCCTGATGGTTCTGGGGAGGAAGCTGTTCAGTCTCGTATCGGTCTTGCTTGGGATCCTGTTGAAGGCTCTGGTGTTTGTTCTTGAGCTTCTTCTTGATCTGCTGGGAAGGTGTTGGAGCTCGTCGCAGTTGACCTTGACGAGATTGTTGGTAATCTTGTACAGCATACACAGTCTGGACGTCCGTCTGCGTTGCTCAAGAGAGGGCCACTGGAGGGTCTGCAGCATCTCTCCGACACTTGAGGTGTTGCGATGTCGGTGGAGAACGTAGCGTGCTGCCCTGCGCTGTACGGCTTCGATCTTGGCGATGTTCTTCTGCGAGGAGGGGTCCCAGGCTGTGCATGCGTACTCCAGCAAAGGTCGCACTAGGGACTTGTAGGCCAGTTCTTTGGTGTGGACTGCTCCTATCTTGAGGTTCCTGCGAAGGAATCCAAGGGTCTGGTTGGCCTTCTTCACGATGGTGTCGATGTGAATATCCCACTTCAGATCTGCTTGCACTGTCACTCCAAGGTATTTCGCGGAGGTGACATTCTCGAGGGCGTGTCCGTGCAGCGTATACTGGTGTGCGGAGGTCTTCTTCTTCTTACTGACTGTGAGCACACTGCACTTGTCGGGGTGGAAGGTCATGTCCCATTGTGACTCCCACTCTTCTAGTCGATGTAGGTCGGACTGAAGGGCAGCATGATCGCTGGCGGCAGCGATGAGCCTGTAGACGATGGTGTCGTCGGCGAAGAGTCGAGTCGTGGAGGACACCCGCGCAGCCAAGTCATTAATGTAGATCAGAAATAGACAAGGTCCGAGGACTGATCCTTGTGGTACGCCTGACTTGACCGGGATGTTGGTTGACCTTGACCCTTCCACGACGACTGCTTGGCTCCGTCCATGTAGGAAGCTGGCAATCCAGGAGTTGGTGGAGTTTCTGATGCCGTAGTGATGGAGCTTATGGACTAGCAGGGAATGGTTCACCTTGTCGAATGCCTTGGCAAAGTCCATCACCACAACATCTGTCTGGCCGTTCCTATCCAGGTTGGCTGCCAACTCGTTGATAAGCTCTAACAGCTGGGTCTCGCATGAGCGTTGTTTCCTGAAGCCATGCTGTTGAGGGGTGAGGATCAGCTGTTGCTCCAAGAAGTCCATGATGTGACTAACGAGTATGTGCTCCATGACTTTACCAGATACACAGGTCAGGGATACAGGTCTATAATTCGCTGGGTTGTAGTGTTCTCCCTTCTTAAAGATGGGTGTGACGATGGCCTGCTTCCAGTCTGAGGGTACCTCGCCACTGTCAAGGGAGCGCTTGAAAATCGGAGTCAGGATGGGAGCGATGTCATGGGCAAGCTCTTTGAGCACTCTTGGTGAGATGCCATCCGGGCCCGTCGCTTTTGTGGGGTTGAGGTCCGCAAGGAGTTTCTCGACGCCGTTGGTGGTGATCAGGATGTCGTCCATTGGTGGGTAGTTGGAGTCGGTAGCCATCTTACACTTCTCCTCAAACTCGGCTTGCGTGTATTCCTTGCCGCTGCTGAAAGCTGTGTTGAATTGCGCGTTCAGGAGCTCTGCTTTGGCCTTGGGTTCAGTCACTAGTTTACCCTCTGCTTTTAAGGGTGGGACTCCAGAGGCGGAGGACCTCAGTTGCTTCATGTAGGTCCAGAACCTCTTCATGCTGGGTTGCGTGCTTTGTTCGGAGTCCGTTGGGGTGAAAAGATTTCCCACGTATCTCCAGTAAGCTCGACGTAGCTGCTTCTGCACCTCTCTTTGAAGATCCCTTACTTCTTTCTTCAGAGCCTCTGTTCCATGCTTCTTCATAAGTCTGTATCTTCTGTCTCGTATGCGGATAAGTTTGCGTAGGTCATATGTAATCCAGGGATAGGATTGCTTGTGTTTTGCAGTCTTGTGTGGTATGTGCTGCTTGATTGACTGCAGGAGTCCATCTCTGAAGGTCGTCCAGAGGGTATCAACAGGGGAGGCAGGGTCAAGGCTGTCAATCTTCTCCATGAGGGCAGCCATGTCGGTCTTCATGCTGTCCCAGTCTGCTTTCGCATATAGGGGGACAGGACGGGCGATGTTCGGGGATCTGGTGGCCTTGGCCTGAAACTCGAAGTACACCACCTCGTGGTCAGCCAGTTTCGGCATGACCTCGACTCGAGGGACGAGGTCCGAGGCGTTGGTGAGAACAAGGTCCAAAAAGTTGCCGCCGCGTGTTGGATGGTGAACCACCTGCTCCAGTCCCAGGTCGAATGTGAGTTCCACAAACTCCTCATGGAGGGCCGGGTATGCTGATCCTGGTCTTACTGTGGCCTCAGGCCATACTAGGCCAGGGAGGTTGAAGTCGCCAGCGATGACAACGTTGGCATTTCCCATGCCGTTGATGCCTCTCCTCAGCGATGCCTCAAGGTGTTCCATGCTTCTCTTGTCGGAAACGTCGGGGCGGTAATAAGCACAGATATACAGTGCTCTATTGCCAGGGGTGCACAACTTCGTCCACAAAATCTGGTTGGTTTCCTGCTGTGTTTTGTTTGTTTTAAGTAGGGTTTTTGTTGGTTGATTTTTGTTGTTGTTGATTTTTACCGTGCTTTTTTCTGAGACAAATTTTGTGTTTGTTGTACTGTGCGCGAACTCACCACAGATTTGCTGCAGAGTTCAGGAGTCAATTTCTGAATGATGGCGACAACGGCCATCTTGGTTTCCATCTGGGCTTTGCGCATGCCTATACAGTTTCTGGGGCCCATGCCAAACGGCATGAAACTGAACGGGTGACGCTTGGCTCGTGCTTCCGCTGTGTGAAGAGACGATAAAAACAAATTTAAAAAATTGAGACATAGCAATGAAAACAACTATATTTGTAAGAGTATCAGAAGAATTGAGTCATCAATAAGACTAAGGCCCCCCCAAAAAATAGGTGTGGTTACGGTAACATAGCCAAAAAAAATAGGGTAGGAAGGTAGGCAATCACTTTTTTTTTAACTTTTTTTTCTAATGTGTACAAATTAAACCTACTTGACAGGGAAATAAGTGTGCGACTCGGGCGCTTTCGCTTTCATTGCGTTTTCTGCACTCGTTTTCTTGTGTGGTTTTTGTTTTGTTTTGACAAATGTAATAAAAAGTTATAGGGTCGGCCCCTAAAAATAGGGTAGGTCGGGTTACCGTAACCACACCTATTTTTTTTTAGGCCTAATATAAACTCGGCCCAAAAAATCATTGCACCCATTTTCGTACCCCAATTAAAACATTCATGCTCGTATCAATTCAGTCAAACAAGTTTATATGCCTATAAAGGTCCTCCATCTTTACGGATCAAAAATGTCCTTTAAAGGAGTCACGTGATCGCCGCCTAAATAGGGCTACCTCCAAAAATCGACCTGACACAAACGCAACGTACCAATTAAAAATCGACGAAAATACAGAATAAGCAAAACTTTGCAACTTACATACGTGGAAAAAGATTTTTTAGGTACCCTTATTTGGGCGGCGGTCACACAAGGGGTTGGTGTGAATGCTGTGGTGCTGTAGACTATGACACCCCCCCCCCCCCCCCCGAACACAGAAATGTAACTGTCAAGGACAAGGGTCATGGGGTCAGCACAATAGGAGGGGTTGGTGTGAATGCTCACGGGGATCACCCCCACCCCCCAAACACACCCATATGCACACACCCACACCAAACTGTACCTGTCGGGGTCAAAGGTCATAGGGTCAGGCCAGTACGAGGGGTTGGTGCGAATGCTAACATGGTTGCCCCCCCCCCCACACACACACACACACACACACACACACACACACACACACACACACACACACACACACACACACACACACGCACACAGACACAGAATTTTACCTGTAAGGGTCAAAGTTCATGGGGTCAGGTCAGTACGAGGGGTTGGTGTGAAAGCACACAGGGATGCCCCCCTCCCCCCCCCCACACACACACAGAACTGAACCACCACCACCCCCTCCTACACACATACACACACATACACACAGAACTGTACCTGTCAGGGTCAAAGGTCATGGGGTCAGTCGAGTCGAGTTGTTGAATTGTTGAATTGAATTGAATTGAACTTTATTTAACAAGGATTAAGATTTAAGGCTACGCCTTTTCTTACAATCTGTCCTTGAGAGACAGAGACAGAGGCCAGACTGACGAGATCGAACAAAAACAACTGATAGAAATACAAAACAATCAGACACAAATAAAGAAAAATCAGAACAAAAGACAAACAGACTTGTAAAAGACAGTCTATCAGACACACAAAAAGAAAAACAATGCAGCGTACTCACAGGAAGCCGGGAGGGTACAGCCTGAGAGACTCGTTCAGACACATGTCCAGGTACGGCAGCTGTGTCATGACGTCATAGTCCACCTCGCGCTGAAACGTCATAACAAGGACGTCACTTTTGCTTCACAGAATAATGACAATCGACATTTTCAGGTCATACAGAGTTGCAGTTTTATTGCTATTCAGACAAATATCTCAGTTTATCATAAGAAATAATTATGTTCGCATCGAGTACACTCACTTTTCCAAACTTCTCATCAATCTCTCGCTGCGCCCTCTCCAGACACTCAGCGTTTCCTGCCAGGTTGAACAGCAATAAGGACAGAGCTGCAGCCGTAGTTTCGTATCCAGCCAAGAAAAATGTGAAACCATTGGACTGGATTTCGCCTTCCGTTAGACCTAATAGACAAGACAAATTTACAACCACAACGCAGTAACGTAGAATACCTATAAAGCAACTTGCAATTTCCATCCTGAAATGTTATCACATGCCTTTTGTCTAAAATGATCGTGGGATGTGTATATCACATAGTAAATATTGTGTTTTAATTGGTTTACAAGAAATAGATAATAAGAAGAAGAGTTGTTGAAGGTTAATGTAGAACTTTCTCAGAATAAAGGGACTATTGTTGAGTCATTGTATAGGTGGAACTGCGCAGCAGAATTTAGTCATGGAAACTGCGCAGCAGAATTTGGCCACAGGTAGTCAAGTTTTTGCACGTGCAACAAAATCATGGGTATGAGCACGTGCACAGTCAGATGTCAGTTAGGTCACGATGACGCGCCCAAGCGTGGTACTGGGTACTACGTGGTCACTCACTGACCACGAGTCATCTTTATGCGTAGTTATTTTTAGAGGAAAGTTGTAGAAAACGGTCAAGGTCAAAGACTGATGCAATTTCCTTCGAAATTTCACTCCCGACCTCGTGACGTTGATGGTAACCGAATGTTTCGTTGCTGAGTAATGATTTACGTAAAGGTAGGGTATAAAGGGAAAAGAAACTGTTGTCTCACGGGCAGTAGGCCCTACATGGCCGGACCTTTGCCGATACCATGAGTTGTTCGTGTTATGTTAAATTCTCCCGTTAGGGTCACCACCATAAGCTTAAGCTTGTTGTTGATCCTTAACATGTATCATGTTCAAATACCTATGAATTGTTGAATAAACACTGTTTAAACCTATGGAACGCTTTGATTTTGGTTAGGTCAGGATTCGTTAGGAGCAACTGATGTTTAGTCATGTATTTTATTTGGTTGTTGTATGCAGACATTTTCCTTTTGTAGAATAAAATGTTTTAGAAGTTAAGACATGGTTTCTTTTCTGCTTTTGGATGCCAGCATGTTACACCTGTTTCTCTTCTGTATACTCGATGCGCGAACATAAAGGTTGTCATGTTAATTTGTGTTCTTGTTTCACCCACTCCGATCCTCCTCCGTCTCGCGGAGCTTGTCCTCACGCTCAATACTTTTGAGTTTGATGGACAAGTCTTTCATCAGATAAGTGGTGTCGCCATGGGCACTAAAATGGGACCTTCCTATGCTTGCCTATTCATGGGCCACCTGGAATCCCAGATTCGTTCCACTTACACTGGACCTCAGCCTGAACTGTGCAAACGCTACATCGATGATTGCCTCGGTGCCACCTCTCTCTCGTTGTCTGACCTCACTGATTACATACACTTTGTCAGTAACTACCATCCCTCCATCAAATTCACCTTTGATATCTCTCCTTCCGCAGTCGCCTTTCTGGATTTGAACATTTCCCTGTCTGATAGCATTCTTTCCACCAGTGTTCATTACAAAGACACTGATGCTCACACCTACCTTACTTTCCATTCCTCTCACCCTTCTTCCACCATCCGGAGCATTCCATTTTCCCAGTTTCTCAGACTGCGCCGCATCTGTTCTGACACAGATGACTTTGAAGAAAAAGCAGCAGAAATGTCTGACTTCTGCCTTCAACGTGACTTAACTACCCATCCAGCCTCTTGAATGTGGCCTTACATAAAGTTCGCTGCATACCGAGACAAGTAGCTCTGCAGCCATCATCCACCTCAGACAGATCAGACAGACCTGTGGCAGTTCTGACCCACCATCCCCACAACCTACCTGTTCGCCACATTTTGAAAACCAATTGGTTCATCCTTAAGTCTAGCCCCTCTGTTGGTGAAACGTTCAGCCTGCCACCCTTGTTGGCCTCCCGACGGGACTGCAACCTTCGAGACTCCCTGGTTCGATCCTCTCTTCGTTCGCCAGTTCCCCTACAACCCGGCACACACGCATGCCAGAACCCTCGTTGCCACACCTGCCCCCACATTTGCCATTCTACCACTCTGACCGGCCCCCAAAAAGATTTCAACATTAAACGCACGTTCTCTTGCACCAGCCGCAATCTCATCTATGCCATATCCTGTCTCAAATGCCCCAAAGTACTCTACATTGGTAAGACCGAAAGAACCCTCTCTACCCGCTTCACCGAACATCTGGCAGATATTCGGCATCGCCGCTGTAGGTCTGTTGCCCAACATTTCAACAGCAGCAACCACACCTCCCTGGATGCACGTGTGAAAGGTGTCTGGCAAATGTACACCACCTCCACAGACAGAAAACAAGTAGAGTCCGATTTCATATTATCCCTGGGCACATCCACACCTTACGGTTTGAATGCGAAAATGTGATGTACTTGTATTCCCCAAACATACTGTGGATTTACGGTACGTGTGTGTGTGTGTGTGTGTGTGTGTGTGTGTGTGTGTGTGTGTGTGTGTGTGTGTGTGTGTGTGTTTATGTGTGTATTCATGTGTTTGGTTGTGTGTGTGTGTGTGTGTATGTGTGCGTGTGCGTGCGTACGTTTGTTTCCCCCCCCCCTTTTTTTTCCTTTTTTTCCCCCTCTCTCCCCCCCCCCCCCCCCTCCCCCCCTTTTATGAATGTGTATCACCTTTAGTCTAGTATGCCTGTGCCCATGACATCATCCAACCACTTCTCTCCCCTTTCATTCATTTCCGTTCCTAGAGTTCCTTCCCTTTTTTGCGTGTTTCCCCTCCATTTTCTTTCAAACCTTGTTCGTTCCGTGTTGCGTCTGCTTTTTGTTGTCTTTTGTGTTCTTGTTTTTCTTGATGAAGCTTCCATAAGCGAAAATTCGTACCGTCTTGTCTCGTTCTTGTATTGGTGAGTACAGTATTCCTTTGTTTTTTAACTTTACTCAAATGGTGAAACATAAAGGTCCATTCTTTTACAATATAGATTGGTCAGAAAGCACACGGTTTCTACATTTTCCTTTGTGTTAATCGCAGAAGAACACAGTTCTTTCTTAGCGAGAAGTGGTGAAGTGGCACTCCCTCAGCACATCAAACCAAAAGTATTTCCTTGTGAAAAGTGGTAGACATGCTTTCGATCGGGAGCATCTCGTTACTCCCCCGTATCGTTACTCCCCCGGCTCGTTACTCCCCCCGGCTTGTTACTAACCCTAACCCTAACCCTAAGGGGGAGTAACGAGCTGACCCCATTTCGATCCCCTTTTCCTCTCAGTCAAGCGAGCTACGTAATTCTATTGTGTTCTCGTATTTTGTTTAAAATAGCAGTGCCAGTCAGTAAGCGTTCAGGTTTGGTCAGTAAATCTCAAGCCATTACGGCGAATATTTACTTTTCACGGCCTATTATTCCAAGTCACACGGGTATTTGGTGGACATTTTTTTTATCTGTGCCTATACATTTTTGCCAGGAAAGTCCCTTTTGTCAATCGTGGGATCTTTAACGTGCACACCCCAATGTAGTGTACACGAAGGGACCTCGGTTTTTCGTCTCATCCGAAAGACTAGCACTTGAACCCACCACCTGGGCTAGGAAGGGGGGACGAAAATTGCTAACTCCCTGATCCAGGGTCGAACTCGCAACCTCTCGCTTCCGAGGCAAGTGCACTTTACCACTCGGCCACCCTTTCCCCATTTTATTCTTTATTTCCTCTTGCCCGGATTGGAACTTATGAAGTTGTCTGAAAATAATCATCCCTTTTGAATGCTCCTGAATGCAACACATTTAAGCTACCATTTTGTAAAAATAATATTCACCCATTTGGTCAGTAGTCCCAAGACCAATATCAGTCATGCGTTTCAAATCATTTGTTCTCATTTTTCAATTTCTTGAATAAGAATACAATATAGTTGACGTTTATTTTTATTTCTGATTGTTATTCAAGTTATACCGATAGTCGACGGGCGCAGTAGCATTGTGGATAAGACATCGGCTTCCTAATCGGAAGGTCGTGAGTTCAAATCCTGGTGGGTTAAGGGTGGATATTTTTCCGATCTCCCAGGTCAACTTATGTGCAGACCTGCTAGTTCCTTATCCCCTTTCGTGTGTACACGCAAGCACAAGACAAAGTGCGCACGGAAAAGATCCTGAAATCCATGTTAGAGTTCGGTGCGTTATAGAAACACGAAAATACCCAGCATGCTTCCCCCAAAAGCGGCGTATGGCTGCCAGAATGGCGGGGTAAAAACGGTCCTACACGTAAAAACCCACTCGTGCAAAAACATGAGTGAACGTTGGAGTTACAGCCCATAAACGAAGAAGAAGAAAATGATGACCTCTCTGTGCCCATGACGTGGACCCGGCTGGAGGGCGTTGCTGTGGTCCAGCTCTGGGTCCACTTGTGTGTGCGTGTCTCCTTTCTCCAGGTCCGCCAGTAGCTGTAGCATGTCGTTATAGCTCTGTGGGGATACAATGAACGATTAGTAAAACCAAACAGAAAATACACAAGACAATAGCCGCCAGATGAAAGGTTACGAAGAAAGATTAAACAGGAAGAGAAAACTGCAAGAGAGCAGTCATGAAAGAAAGATGACAAGAACGACGGGCGCAATGGCCCATGGGATAAGACACCAGTGTAACACGAAATTTTTACTCCACGAAAAATTTACTCCGGAGTAAATATTTCGTACGAAATTCTTACTCCGAGTACACTTTTCGTACGAGAAAAGAACTCCCCAAGGCACGAAAAAATTACTCCCTCCACGAATTTGTTACTCCCCATTTTTTTTTTACTTCCAGTAAAAATCTCGTACGCAAACATGGGATGCGGGCGAAGGGATAATGCCAATAAGTGATCTCGCGCACACGAATGTCGCGCTACCCTCATTCCACGCCTTCCACCACCAAGACTAACAGGGGACAAGGGAGTAAAAATTTCGTACACCTGGCATGGGAAGTTAAATTGCTCGTGTTGGGGTGAAGTAATTTATTCGTTATTTATTCGTCAGGGGAGTAACATTTTTGTACGAAATGTTCAATCGGAACTCACCTGTCTTGGGGAGTAATTTTCTCGTGCAATGGGGGAGTGCTTTTTTCGTAAAGGGAGTAACTTTTTCGTACGAAATGTTTACTCCGGAGTAAAAATCTCGTGGGAGTAATTTTCTCGTGTTACACCGGCCTCCTATGCGGAAGGTTGAGTATTCAAATCCCGGTTGCGCCTGGTGGGTTAAGGGTGGAGATTGTTTCGATCTCCCAGGACAACTTCTATGCAGACCTGCTAGTGCCTTATCCCCTTTCGTACACGCAAGCACAAGACCAAGTGCGCAAGGAAAAGATCCTATATAAGCCATGTCAGAGTTCGGTGGGGTACAGCAAAATGAAAATACCAAGCACGCATCCTTAAGCGCTAGTCATGGTCTGAGTCAAGACCCAGAGTGCTATGCAGGAGAACAACGAAGGAGAAGAAAGTTCGTCATCAGCTCCGAGTGGACTTCATAAATCTCTCTCTCTCTCTCTCTCTCTCTCTCTCTCTCTCTCTCTCTCTCTCCTCTCTCTCTCTCTGTCTCTCTCTCTCTCTCTCTCTCTCTCTCTCTCTCTCTCTCTCTCTCTCTCTCTCTCTCTCTCTCTCTCTCTCTCTCTCTCTCTCTCTCTCTCTGTGTGTGTTGTGTGTGTGTCTCTACAATGGTACCTGCGTTTAAAGGACACCCTTGATGCCAAAAGTGCCCATAATGTGCAGGTGTTTTACAATTGAGTGGAACCTGTGATGAAAGGACACTCTCGAGACCAGCCAAAAGTGTCCCTACAGTGCAGGTGTTTTATTCTGTTATACAGTGGTACCTGCGATGAACGGACACCCTGGGGAACAGGACAAAATCTCCCTACTTTGCAGGTGGCCTTCTACGACAAGTGTATTTACGTTATGTAACTAGATGGAGGGACAACATGAGGTGTCCTTTCCTGGGAGGCATTATTTTGACACCGGACCAACCGGTCCTAGCACTAACCCCATAATGCCAGACGCCAGGCGGAGCAGCCACTAGATTGCCAATTTTAAAGTCTTAGGTATGACCCGGCCGGGGTTCGAACCCACGACCTCCCGATCACGGGGCGGACGCCTTACCACTAGGCCAACCGTGCCGGTTTCTTTAATGTGAGGTGTCCTCTCATCGGAGGGACTTCACATAAAACAGAATGTAAAAAAATGGTTGGTTACTTACGTTTTCGCGTCCACCTCTTCTCCGTTTTCCGCCAGTTTGGTCACGTGACTGACAAAGTTACTACAGCAACGTTGGATGACTGGAATCATCTGTAATTCAGTAATATCAGATCTGTTAAAGCCTCACTCCGCCTCAGATGAGGTTTACAGAACGATGGAATCTTTCACGAAATAAACAATTCTTATGGAACACACTTGCACTAGCATTTAACAGCATTGAATTACACAAACGCACGCACACACGCACGCACGCTCGCGCGCACACACACACACACACACACACACACACACACACACACACACGCACGCACGCACGCATAATGCATTTATATACTGAACGAGGACGCACCTGTCTGTTTGGGAAGGACTGGAACTTCTTCACCATGACGTCACGCACAAGGTCAAGGTCGGTGATGACAAGGGCGGGCGTGCGAGACCGGAACATTCTGTGCACAGGGGACATAATCTCAAACCATCTGGTCACGACGTAAAGTTAAGTAAATCAAAGATCTGATTAACCAAACACACCCACGAAATAAAGCGGGGAAAAACAGTTTATCTGAGGTAAGTACATTTACGGGCGATACAAATAAAAAAGCAAAGTCCAAATGCACTTTAGTCTTTTACTAGATGGTCCCGGGACCCCCAATAACAATTTTTAGGGGGTCCAAGGACCCCCACAGAACCCGCTTAGAGGAACTCCAGAGGGTCCCCAAACCAGGACTTTTTGAAGTTCTGTCGGAGACCTTTACCACAGGTTTATGTGGCATATCGGTTATTTTTACTTCGTACATTCGCGTCGGCACAGAGCCGTCGCGATATATATAACCTTCGTGGTTGAAAACGACGTTAAACACCAAATAAAGAAAGAAAGTCGGCACAGATCTGCAGAGAATTTTCTCCTTTAGAAAATCACTTTCTTGTCCATTCTGTATGGAACTATGTAGACTATTAAATCAATACCGACAATACGCATCATAACGCACATTTAGTGCGTCCCGGGACACGAGAAAATTACTCCCACGAGATTTTTACTCCGGAGTAAAAATTTCGTACGAAAATGTTACTCCCTTTACGAAAAAAGCACTCCCCCATTACACGAGAAAATTACTCCCCACGACAGGTGAGTTCCGAGTAAACATTTCGTACACAAATGTTACTCCCCTCACGAATAAAAAACGAATAAATTACTTTACCCTAACACGAGCCATTTAACTTCCCATTCCAGGTGTACGAAATTTATACTCCCTTGTCCCCTGTTAGTCTTGGTGGTGGAAGGAGGGTAGCGCGACATTCGCGTGCGCGAGATCACTTATTGGCATCCCCCTTCGCCCGCATCCCATTTTTGCGTACGAGATTATTACTGGAAGTACAAAAAATGGGGAGTAAAAATTTCGTGGAGGGAGTAATTTTTTCGTGCCTTGGGGAGTTCTTTTCTCGTACGAAAAGTGTACTCGGAGTAAGAATTTCGTACGAAATATTTACTCCGGAGTACATTTTTCGTGGAGTAAAAATGTCGTGTTACACCGGGACTCACTCTTTTCAGGTTAAGTGCGTCCCGGGACCCCCTCCAAGAATTTGTAGTACGTGTTTTCGGCTTCTAGTGCGTATAGGACGCAGGGACACCCAGTTTAGGGAGCCCTGCGTTAACGCATTGTCTCCCAGGTACGGATATACCCGTACCCACTCATATGGCTCTATCTGACCTGGTACGGACATAATTATCCGTACACACAGTCACCTCAGTCGCTTCCTGTAACGTCGATCTAACGCCTGCATTCCATTGTGTTGATACACAGTTACTACACAGTCACTACAATCCTGAGTGACCTGCTGCAGCACAGCAGGTCTCGGCTAAAAAAAACTTGGTCAACATAGGTGGGGTAGAAAGTGTTAAATTACTCACTTCGACGTGTCTTACCAGTAAACTTCGCCATACTCTGCCTCCCAATCTTTGTAACTCGCCAAGAAGCCCTGCAAAATACGTCCTATATTCAGCCATGTAACACCACCTTTACATGAGACAGAGACAGATACAGATACCGACAGACAGATATTCATAACAGACAGATAAACACCGGCAAAAGCCGTCAAAAGCCTTGCAAAAGACGCCCCATATTCAGCCATGTAACACCACCTTTACATGCTTTTGGGGGAGTGGCGTTCGGTGCTAGAAAATAAAACCCTTCCCAGAGAGAGAGAGAGAGAGAGAGAGAGAGAGAGAGAGAGAGAGAGAGAGCGAGAGAGAGAGAGAGAGACACAGACACAGACAGAGATTCAGATTCAGATTCAAAACTTTAATACAAAGGGATAAAGGTTTTAGGAGATGCCTAATCTTCCAACCTGTCCCTTTTAGACATACATGACATTAATATACATTACAATTATATATTTATATAACATGTTTTAAACAGCCAAACGAATAACTAATTA
>NC_090250.1:18440526-18445526 GCF_037325665.1 Littorina saxatilis | reverse complement strand
GTGTGTCTGTCTGTCTGTGTCTGTGTCCGAGTGTGTCTGTGTCTGTGTGTCCGCGGCGTGTGTCTTTGTGTCTGTGTCAGTGTGTCCCGGCAGTGTGTTTGTGTGTGCGTGCGTGCGTGCGTGCGTGTGTCCGTGTGTCTGTGCGTTCGTGAGTGCATGTGTCTTTGTTTGTGCCTGTATCTGTCTGTCTCGGTCTGTGTATTTGTGTTTGTCTGTATGTCTGCGAATTGTACATCACTATACTCATCGCATTAAATGTGCGATTGTTCCGTAACTTAGAAGTATAGAATAATTATAGTATACTAGTATAGAGGGTATGTGAATCGTAATAGAAGATTGTACACAACGTGTTTACGCGCGTTGTGCATTATATACCCAGGTGACAGCAAATGCCAAATATACAGCTGCGTTATTTTCAACTTTGTCCCATTGCAGAAATCTATTCAAGCCTATTATAGGGCGTCATGCGTGAACAGGTAAGTCAGTCTACTACGCAGCAACTATGTAGTTGTTTTTCAAATGTGTTTTTATAGATACTTACTTCTGTGGAGAATTCGCATTAATGGTCAACACGGTTCGTGTTGTGGCACAAGTGTGCAAGCCTTGAGAGAGACTGAGAGAGAGAGAGAGAGAGAGAGAGAGAGAGAGAGAGAGAGAGAAAGGGGGGGAGTGTGTGTGTGTGTGTGTGTGTGTGTGTATGTGTGTGTGTGTGTCTATGTATATATATGTGTGTGTGTCTATGTATGTGTGTGTGTGTGTATGAGTGTGTGTGTGCGTGCGTGCGTGCGTGCGTGCGTGCGTGTGTACGTGTGTGTATGTGTGTGTGTGTGTGGGGGGGGGGGGGTTCGGATAGCGTTTGCTGTACAGAATTCTGTACATGATTGTTTCCCTATTTTTCAACCTCGTAGCCCCGGAAAGTCATAAATAGACTACAGCTTTAATGTGGTAGCAAGGTCTCCTGCAGCACTAATAATAGATGATTCTTTTTGTTGTTTTTCTCGGGTTGCTGCATGATGCAGCATCTTTTTCTCTCTCTAGATCTGTTTTATGGCTTTTCATTTACTAAATAACGGGTCGTGTGTATCAAGAATGTTTACAGCAATACATTGTGACCGGCATGCTTTCAGTCTTTCTTTCGAGCTACTGGTGACCGTGGTGTTTACCTTGTGACATCTAGGTCACTGCACGAGTGATAATGCGTGACATGTGGCGAGACTACACACTAAACCACTGTGGCATTTGGCTCCTACAGCAGATCAATAACCCAAAGCGTGCACGCTGTCACACCGACGTTTCACTCTCTCGTGCGCAGATTTCCACTGAGAACAGCGAATCCACGAAGTGACAATAATTTTAAAAATTCTACAATAGTACTTGGCCGGATAAGACACCCCCTGCAGGAGAAGCTGTTTGGTGACCTGGTGGGCCTAAAGAAGACGGCGGCATTCGTGCGTGCCGCACAGGTGTGGATGTCCAGAAGCAGTGAACGAGAAGAAGAAGAACAGGGCCGGACCCAGGGGGGGGGGGGGGGGGGGGGGGGGGTTCCAGGGGTTCCGGAACCTCACCCCTGGAAAAAGCATGTACCTTGCTTTGAGTGTTGTTTTTTATATTTAGTCAAGTTTTGACTAAATATTTTAACATCGAGGGGGAATCGAAACGAGGGTCGTGGTGTATGTGCGTGTGTGTGTGTGTGTCTGTCTGTCTGTCTGTGTGTGTGTGTGTGTAGAGCGATTCAGACTAAACTACTGGACCGATCTTTATGAAATTTGACATGAGAGTTCCTGGGTATGAAATCCCCGAAGTTTTTTTTTCATTTTTTTGATAAATGTCTTTGATGACGTCATATCCGGCTTTTCGTGAAAGTTGAGGCGGCACTGTCACGCCCTCATTTTTCAACCAAATTGGTTGAAATTTTGGTCAAGTAATCTTCGACGAAGCCCGGACTTCGGTATTGCATTTCAGCTTGGTGGCTTAAAAATTAATTAATGACTTTGGTCATTAAAAATCTGAAAATTGTAAAAAAAAATAAAAATTTATAAAACGATCCAAATATACGTTTATCTTATTCTCCATCATTTGCTGATTCCAAAAACATATAAATATGTTATATTCGGATTAAAAACAAGCTCTGAAAATTAAATATATAAAAATTATTATCAAAATTAAATTGTCCAAATCAATTTAAAAACACTTTCATCTTATTCCTTGTCGGTTCCTGATTCCAAAAACATATAGATATGATATGTTTCGATTAAAAACACGCTCAGAAAGTTAAAACAAAGAGAGGTACAGAAAAGCGTGCTATCCTTCTTAGCGCAACTACTACCCCGCTCTTCTTGTCAATTTCACTGCCTTTGCCATGAGCGGTGGACTGACGATGCTACGAGTATATAGGCTGGGAAGCGTTTGGATGTGTGCGAAGTAATTGCTATAAAATTCATTTTAGGTGCAGTTGATTCATTTCAGTGTGCCTGCACACATCTAATCGAGTTGGCCGGGAAAAAACCATGCGATGAGTCCGAAATATCGTACATTTTATTTTAGTTTTCGGAGCGACAGTTTTTCACAAGCTACCCAAGGAAACTATTCAATAACATCACACGATAGCTTAATCAGCATGGCGTAAGCAGTTTATTGGTCTCATCTATGTATAGATATATTTGTTTGTTTCCCAGGGGCGCATTTCACTGCTCGCATTATAATGATTGTTAGGCGATTGCAGATTCAGTCTTTGTCTATGTGCCTTGTGAAATTATGTCCATTGAGAACAACGTGGATCGTGCATGTGACTGTTAGGTAATAAGTTTTTTTCCATGTTCAGCTTCACCTACTTACGTTGCGTTTATTTATTAATCTGTGCATTTGTTAGTGGATACGTACATGTATTTCTTTCAAGGTTACCTAACATTATATCAGTGCAATAGGACAAGCAATCATTCAGCTCAGAAGGCCAAACACTGTTATTGCACTATTGCAGTTTGCACTTGGCGTGCAAATGCACCGATCATTCGGTTCACGGTTTCTGATCGATACCCTCAGCCACCTTGGCTGTAGCTGTTCTTACACAGAGGTACGGAAATTTGAACTGAATGCTGCGCAATCATATGGCATTGATCTCCCACCTACTACTGTGTATGCCTGCCTGTGCAGAAATCCCCGACGCAATGCAGTCTGTCACAGACGTTGCATTCCATTCTAGCGAGCAACAAACGCAGCACAAAGAGTTGAGCGTGGCAAGGCAGAAGCGAGATCACACAGACATTCAGCTGATCTTGAGATATCTGCTTGATAGGAACCCTTTCACTGTGGATACAGCCCTCCGATCCATTTCAAGCGGAAAAGAAGCTGAAGCTACTGTGAATGCAGAACAAGCAAAAGGCGTAGGAAACAAGATTCTGAGCAGCATGATCGGAAATAATGTTGTGGATTTCACCTTTAAAAAGAAGGATCAAGCTGTAACCATGGCTCTGAAAGCCAAGTCGTCCAATCTGCACGATGATCTAGTACATGTTCACTCCATGCTGTTGTTCCAGAGACTAGTGACAACTGTGAAGAACACCAACGGATGTCTTGAGGACGCCTTTGCCTTTGAGATGTGCAGTGTCCCAGCATCGCTGTTTGATGCGGGTGGTCTGCCAAGACAAGGTACCAAGGCTGCACTGGCAACTTACATCTGGACTTCAACAAAGCAGGTAAATGGTGTTATTCCTGATGATGTAACATATGTCATCGATGGTGGCATGCTGTTGCACCTTCTGCCCTGGTGCCGTGGTTCAACATACAACCAGCTTACTCCGAGTTACGCAGACTTTCTCATTCGTCATTTTGGCAAAGGAACTGTTGTTTTTGATGGATACAGCTGCGGACCTACCACCAAAGATGCAGCCCATTTGCGAAGAACAAGCAGAGCCAATACAGCATGTGCCATCACTTTTGAGGGTGACATGGTCCTGTGCGAACCAAAGGAGCGCTTCCTGACGAATCCAAACAACAAACAGCGGTTCATCAACCTCCTTAGTTCCCGTTTTCACAGCACGGCTTTGACACTGTCCATACAACTGCTGATGCTGATAGGCTCGTCGTAAAGACTTCTCTGGAATTGGCAAGGAAGGGAAACGTGATTCTGGTTGGCGAGGACACCGATCTGCTCATCCTTCTGTTGTACCATCTTACGCCAGATCACTGCCCCGTCTTCTTCACATCAGTGAGATCATCGACAGCAAAATCAGCTGCAAAAGTGTGGGACATCAGAAAAGTCCAGACTGTTCTTGGATCTCAAGTTTGTGAGAACATCCTGTTTGCGCACGCCTTTGGTGGATGCGATACAATTAGCAGTCCATTCGGGATTGGAAAACCAATGTGTTTAACGAAATTGACTCAGTCAACAGTGTTCGTGCAGCAGGCCCATGTCTTCAGCGCCAGTCCTTGCAGAGACACTTGTGACAGGGGAGGCTACCGCTCCTTTCACAGCAGACTCTGCACCCGAGTTGTTGGCCTTTAAAAGTCAACACCGGTGTATTGTAGAATTCTGTTTGTGATGGGGTCTGGTGGTTTCCGATTGTCTGTATGTTCATGGAAACCTTCGGGTTTGCATAACAGTTTTTATAGGGCTAAGAAATTAGCCCTAACATTTTCAATCCTGTTTGATTGCACTTCGCCTCCCGAGGTGATCGTAGTGTTGCGGCACTCGGTTACATCTGGTGCTTGCGAGCAGGGATGGGACTCGGGATGATATGTTCAGGTAATGGCATAATATGACCACTGAACATTTTCGTGCTGTTCCCATTCTGCGAACTTGGGATGGACAGTGGTCCCCCGGTTCGGAACTTCGGGACGAAGTTCATTCAAACGGGGGCGATTGTGACAGGGGAGGCTACCGCTCCTTTCACAGCAGACTCTGCACCCGAGTTGTTGGCCTTTAAAAGTCAACACCGGTGTATTGTAGAATTCTGTTTGTGATGGGATCTGGTGGTTTCCGATTGTCTGTATGTTCATGAAAC